>NW_026020378.1:5354019-5470976 GCF_900185275.1 Solanum verrucosum
GAGAGCTTATCCGGTGAGTCCACGAAAGAGTCTTGGTACTTTTGGCTTAGGATACAAGCCTAGAGTCGAGGACAAAATGAAGGCCAAGAAGCAGAAGAGAGATGTATGGTCACTTACCAAGCCTATACCACCCATATACAAATCTTTCCAAAGCCCGCACAACAGAATCTTCTGAGTCACCACTCCCAGAGCCAGTGCTGGAGGTTCACGAAGAATTGATCAACTATTTTCAAGATTTATTTGTCGAGGCTGATATGATTGAACTCGGAGAAGGCACTAGCGACAGAGATGTGCAATTCATTGGTCCTGATGTCCAGCTGAACAATTGGGAGGCCACTCCTCTCCCCATTAAGAATGAGTCTTGGTAGTCTGTCTTGTTTTTCTTTTGTCATCCGATTTATTCAAGGGTTGTAATTCGGATTTTGTCTCGTCGTTTTATTTCAAACTCTCTATTTTCCTTTTCAATAGGATGTAATTGTGTTTTTATTTCAGTCTAATATATTTATTTTGTTTTCTTCTATACAGTTCTTTCTATGCCGATTCTAGTGATATGACATGCATGCAGAATTTTCACCGGATCTTAAAATCCAATCTAATCTTCGACCTAATCCTGAAATAATAAGTCAAGAAATCGAATATGATGAAGACGAAGTATTTGAAGAAGTAAGCAGGGATTTCAAATCTTTTGAGAATAAATCAAACCCAAATATGAGTGAAACTGAGACGATAAATTTAGGGGATCATGAAAATATTAAAGAGACTAAGATAAGCGTACATGCTCGACATCAAAAGGAGGATATAATCCAGGCTCTGTTTGATTACAAGGATGTTTTTGCGTCATCTTATGATGACATGCCTGGATTAAGCACTGACCATGGTGGTTCACAAGTTGCCGATTGATCCTAAGTTCCCTCCAGTAAAGCAAAAGTTGAGAAAGCTTAAACTGACATGAGTGTAATAATTAAAGAGAAAATCACAAAGCAACTTGAGGCCAAAGTCATTCGAGTCGCTCAATATCATTCTTGGTTAGCCAACATCGTACCTGTCCCTAAGAAAGACGACAAAGTTCGAATGTGTGTTGATTATCGTGATTTGAACAAAGCAAGTCCAAAAGATGACTTTCCTTTGTCCAACATCCATATTTTGTTGGACAATTGTGTTAAACATGAGATTGCATTTTTTGTGGATTGCTATGCGGGTTATCATCAGATTATTATGGATGATGAAGACGCAGAAAAAACGTTTTTTATCACACCATGGGGTACATATTGTTATCGAGTCATGCCATTTGGGTTAAAAAATGCGGGAGCAACTTATATGAGGGCAATGACAATCATGTTTCATGATATGATGCATAAATAAATCGAAGTTTATGTGGATGATGTGATCATTAAATCAAAAAAAATAGTCAAATCATGTGCAAGACTTAAGAAGATTCTTCGAAAGACTTCGCAGGTATAATCTCAAGCTTAATCCTGCAAAATGTGTATTTTGAGTACCGTCAGGAAAGCTTTTGGGGTTTATAGTCAGTCGACGAGGTATCGAGTTAGATCCTTCAAAAATAAAAGTCATTCAGGAACTGCCACCTCCAAAGAATAAAACTGAGGTTATGAGCCTTCTAGGAAGGTTAAACTACATCAGTAGATTCATTGCTCAACTCACAACAACTTGCAAGCCCATTTTTAAGTTATTAAAAAAGAATGCCACAGTCGAATGGACCGAAGAATGTCGAGAGGCTTTTGAAAGGATTAAGAATTACTTATCGAATCCCCCTGTGTTGGTTCCTCCCGAGCCGGGCAGATCATTGATATTATATATGTCAGTACTGGATAATTCTTTTGGATGTGTATTGGGCCAGCATGATGGCACTGGGAAGAAAGAGCAGGCCATTTATTACCTCAGCAAGAAATTTACTGTTTATGAATCGAAATACACCCTTCTTGAAAGAACGTGTTGTGCCCTAACTTGGGTAGCACAGAAGTTGAAGCACTATCTTTCATCTTATACTACTTATCTCATTTCTCGTATGGATCCGTTAAAATACATTTTTCAAAAGCCCATGCCCACGGACAGGCTTGCGAAATGGCAAATATTACTCACAGAGTTTGACATTATCTATGTAACACGGACCGCAATGAAGGCTCAAGCCTTGGCAGATCACTTGGCAGAGAACCCTATTGATGATGAATATGAACCACTTAAGACCTACTTTCCAGACGAAGAGGTATCATGTATCGATGAAGTTATTCATAATAAGGATCAAGGATGGAAGTTGTTCTTTGACGGTGCTGCTAACAAGAAGGGAGTTGGGATAGGAGCAGTTCTTATGTCTGAATCAGGGGAATATTTCCCTATAACAGCCCAACTTAGATTCTATTGTACCAATAATATGTCAGAGTATGAGGCTTGCATCTTGGGTTTGAGGTTAGCTGCTGACATGGGCATCCAAGAGTTGCTAGTGCTAGGAGACTCAGATTTACTAGTCCATCAAATTCAAGGAGAATGGGAGACTCGTGACCCAAAGCTCATACCATATCAACATTGTTTACAAGATTTTTGTCGACGGTTTGTATCAATAAAGTTTAGACACATTCCTAGAGTTCATAATGAGATTGCTGATGCATTGACAACTTTATCTTCAATGCTCCAACATCCTGACGAAGCTCATATCGACCCTTTGTACATACAGATTCGTGATCAGCATGCTTATTGCAACATGGTGGATGAAGAATTTGACGGTAAACCTTGGTTCCATGATATTAAATCATATCTTCAGTCCGGAAAATGTCCTACTAATGCCACTAGTAATCAAAAAAGGACTATTCGGCGACTAGCTAGCGGTTTTTTCTTAAGCGGAGGCATATTATACAAGAAAACACCTGATTTGGGTCTTCTAAGATGTGTAAATGCTAAAGAGGCTTCAACAATCATGATTGAAGTACACTCAGGAGTTTGTGGACCTCACATGAATGGATATGTTCTGGCAAAGAAGATACTTCGAGCAGGTTATTATTGGCTCACCATGGAGCGGGATTCTATACGATTCGTTCATAAGTGTCATGAATGTCAAATACATGGTGATTTGATACATTCTCCTCCCTCCGAGTTGCATGCGATGTCTGCTCCATAGCCTTTTGTAGCATGGGGAATGAATGTGATTGGACCAATAGAACCAAAAGCGTCGAATGGTCATAGGTTCATCCTGGTGGCCATTGATTACTTCACTAAGTGGGTGGAAGCAGTAACTTTCAAGTCAGTGACCAAGAAGGTCGTGGTGGATTTCATTCATTTCAACATCATTTGTCGATTTGGTATTCCAAAGGCAATTGTTACCGATAATGCTGCAAATCTCAACAGTCACTTAATGCAAGAGGTATGCCGTCAATTTAAAATTGAACATCGAAATTCGACTCCTTATCGCCCAAAAGCAAATGGGGCTGTAGAAGCCGCTAACAAAAATATAAAAAAGATACTTCGTAAAATGGTGCAAAGTTCTCGACAATGGCATGAAAAGTTGCCTTTTGCTTTGTTGGGTTATCGCACTACAGTTCGTACGTCAGTGGGTGCCACCCCCTATTCGTTGGTATATGGGACTGAGATAGTTATACCTGCAGAGGTTGAGATTCCATCCCTGCGAATTGTTGTAGAGGCTGAAATTGATGATGATGAGTGGATCAGAACACGCTTGGAGCAATTAAGTTTGATTGATGAGAAGCGATTGACATCAGTATGCCATGGACAATTGTACCAGAAAAGAATGGCACGAGCATACAACAAAAAGGTGCGTCCCAGACGTTTTGAAGAGGGTCAATTAGTGCTGAGACGTATTCTGCCACAGCAGGCTGAAGTCAAAGGCAAATTTTCTCCGAATTGGAAAGGACCATTCATTGTAAAGAAGGTATTATCCAATGGTGCTCTTTACTTAGCAGATATAGAAGGCAATATGACAGAAATGGTCATCAATGTTGATGCTGTGAAGAGATATTATATATGATGTGATTTTTCGGTATTAGAAACCCTTATGTTTGGACTTGACATTTCAAAGGTTGATGTAATGGAAATTCTTGGTTCTGCGTCTAAGTATTAATTCATATGTTGTCACCCTTGTTGAGAGTTAATTTACTTCCTTGGTTCTTCTGCTTCCTTGGCTCTTCCATAAAAAAAATAAAAAATCAATCATTATGAACTACGTTTGACTTGATTCTTGTTTCGATAAGATACGTAGGCAACCCTAGTATGGGGTTCGGTCTAACCAAATAAAAAATCTAAAATTCCATATTTGTAAAAAATTGGGGAAAAGGTCATTTTTTTATTTTTTATTTTTATTCTTTCTATCCCGAAGCTAAAGTCGATCCCATCATTTAAAGTCGTATTTGAGACTTCATCTTATCATTTCTTTCTAACCTTGTACAAAAGTTGGATAAAGACCTTTGGATCAACCTTCGAAGTGTCAAGAGTAAGTATGTTAAGGGTACAAATGATGAAACCATGAGAGAGTCTTATCGGTGAAAACCCTAACTGGGCATCATAAGGCGAATGTGAGTTGAGAGAAACAAAAATGAGAGAGTCTTATTGGTGAAAACCCTAACTGGGTGTCATAAGGCGAATGTTAGTTAAGAGAAACAAAAATGAGAGAGTCTTATTGGTGAAAACCTTAACTGGGCATCATAAGGCAAATATGAGTTGGGAGAAACAAAAATGAGAGAGTCTTATTGGTGAAAACCCAAATTTGGCATCATAAGGCGAAGGTGAGTTGTGAAAAAAAAATTAATAATAAAATAAAAATAAAAATGAGAGAGTTTTATTGGTGAAAACCCTAACTGGGCATCATAAGGCGAATGTGAGTTGAGAGAAATAAAAATGAGAGAGTTTTACTGGTGAAAACCCTAACGGGCATAATGAAGCGAATGTGAGTTGAATGATTCAAAGTGAAAGAGTTTTAGTGGCAAAAACCCTCGTGGACATCATAAAGCGAATAAAAGTTTGAAATTAGTTATGACTTCGTCAAATAGTTGGAACTCCACACCAAGATTAGATGATCAATAATGGTTGATGAATAGATTGGATGGACAAATCGGGTAATCAATTCAAATTGCATGTCATGATCAGTAGAGTCGGCTACCACACTCAGATAAGTTTTCTTTCTTTCTCTTTCTAAAAGAGAGTCTTCATCGAATCATTTTCTACTATTCTCGTGTAGTATATATTTTTCTTTCACTTTTCATCGCTTTGTTTCATATGTCCTTGAATCGAGTTTATGTCAAGAAAGTAAGAAAGGATTTCAAGACTTGTTACCAACTCTAAATTTGTACAATGCAAAGAATCAGGCCAATGAGTTATCATCTGTCGGCAAGTTTGGATTCAGAAGAAGTCCATGATTTGATGAAGGGTAAACAATGAGTGTCATGACATAAAGGCAGATATTGCATTTAAGTCCCTCAAAATGAGCAAATTTGGGTGAAAATACAATCAATCAATAACGAACACTGGGTGTTTGGAAAAAAGTAAAACACGATGAGTACTTGAGCAATCCTCGTCAAAAGGGAGAACCACAAACCAACCACCACGTTTTTAAACTCACAAATTTTCTTTGTTGAAGCAGGGGCACAAGTTATTTCGAGATCAAAGATCCAAAAATCTAGATGTTCAATTTAGTCTACGAAGAGCTAAATGGCAACATTGCACACGAATTATAGTCTATATTGGGTAAGTGTTTGTTTGCCTTATTAGTCTATGGAACATAGTGTAGCAAGGACCCTCCTGAATAATGGGGCGTAGTGTAGCAAGGACCCTTATGAATAATGGGACGTAGTGTAGCAAGGACCCTCATGAATAATGGGACGTAGTATAGCAAGGACCCTCCTGAATAATGGGACGTAGTATAGCAAGGACCCTCATGAATAATGGGACGTAGTATAGCAATGACCCTCCTGAATAATGGGACGTAGTATAGCAAGGACCCTCCTGAACAATGGACGTACTGTAGCAAGGACCCTCATGAATAATGGGACGTAGTATAGCAAGGACCCTCCTGAATAATGGGACGTAGTATAGCGAGGACCCTTCTGAACAATGGGACGTAGTATAGCAAGGACCCTCATGAATAATGGGACGTAGTGTAGCAAGGACCCTCTTGAATAATGGGACGTAGTATAGCAAGGACCCTCCTGAATAATGGGACGTAGTATAGCAAGGACCCTCATGAATAATGGGACGTAGTATAGCAAGGACCCTTCTGGATAATAGGACTAGACTGACATAATTTTATTTAACCGATTCATCATGAAGAATGGAGTTGGTGTAAACACGCATAAGCCCTCTAAAGAGTACATCGCGACAAAGCTCGAATCGTTCAAAGTCTCGATTTAAAGCTAAGCACCATCTTTTATTTCTCTCACAAAATTTTCTTATATTAAACTGGGGCAAAATTTTGTGTTATTAGTTTTGTTTGTTTTAATTTCAGGAATCTAGTGATAGAATGGGGTCAATCCACATTTCCAGCTCAGGATCTTAGATGTAAAATAGTGTAATTTTCAAGATCAATTTCGATTGAAGAAACAGTAGCTCATTCTAAAAAAAAAACACACAGTCAATAACCAAGTACCAGTAAAAGGAACCTACCTGGAGAAAGACGTTTACCTTTGAACTCATTTGAGATGAAAATCAATATCTCATAACTCAAGAAGCGCGAAGACTCAAGTCAAGGTTCAAGAGAAGCTACATAGATAGGGTCGTGTACTTGTATTTCCTTTAATTTTTTCATCTTTTATATTCATGTAACAATAGGAGTCGCGAACTGGAGCCTCAAGGGGACCTCACTTGACTTCCAACTCATCATTTCATCTCCTTGAACTACACGTGACCTGATTCCCCTATAACCCGGGATATGTAGGATGTCCAAAACTAGGACTCGGTCGCATATTTTTCTTTTCGAATAAGAGTCTGTTCAAAACTTGTCACGTTGTCTACTTCTTTGTCTGAAAACTCTTCGTGTTTTCAATCAAAGAGGGGCAAACTGTAGACACGTAATTTTTGACCGAACTTAAAATTTTACACCATTTTTAGAGCAGAAATATTTTTATAAATATAAATTAAATATTTTAACTTTTCTCTTATTTTACTAAGTTTATTTTAAAAGATTTGAAAACAACAAAATAGAATTACTTTTTAAGGTAAGTTTTATTGTCAATTGTTTAAAAAGAAATGAAAGATTACAAAAAATCTATATTTGAAATTAAGTTTTTATAAATAAGCTAGTATTATTTAATTGATCTTATCTTATAGCTAGTTGACTTTTTCTTAGATTTTTATTAATTTTAAATAATTAGTTGATATGCTATTATAATCTATTATTTTAAGAGTAAAATAAAACTAAAACTAAAGTAAATAAAAAATAACCTAATTAATCTAACAAACCTACCCCACTCCTATACCTACCCAAAAACATACTACACGTAAGAAAATAAAAGGAAAAGAAGAGCAAAAACAGTTGGATGCTTTTTAAAATAAATAAACAAATAAACAACAACAATACCATACACCCCCCACACTCCCACTTTCCCACAATTCTCTACACTCCCTCACATTCTCCTCAACTAAACAACCCACTACCCACTCCTATACCCACTAGACTACTACTAAAATCTGCAAGAAAAAGAAAAAAATCTATCCTATATATATAGGACACATACGTACAAATGGAAAAAAAAAGAAAAAAAAAGAGGACACACAAAAAAGGCATACATAGAGAGATAGGCATTAAAAAAAAAGCAATACATATTGTACTTTCTCACATTGTGATTGAAGATCTAGAAATCTATTTTCACGGTTTCAAGTTCGTGGCTCCTGATTATTTGTCATTTCTTCTCGTTAACTAATTTTCACAAGAGGTAACATTTATTTGTATTTTTATTTTTTGCATAATTTTATGTCATTATTGTGCAAGAATTAATTTCAATATATTGAAGTTGTTCAGATTCCGTATGTGTTCAATCTGTTAATATTATTAATGTTGTGTACTGAAATATATTCGAACATGCTATATGACATGTGAGTATTTCTTACATGTTTAAGAGTCCATTCCTCGCTCTTTTTCCTTAATTAATTATCAAAGTTTTTATGTTTGTGTCTTACTAAGTTGAATGAATTCTTTGTTTGATAGTATTTAGAAAAGTATTAAGTCATGTTTTATGCTATAATATGTGTGTTGTCTTGATATTTAGGGTTCTAACAAAACATAATAATAATAAACTTGTTAGGATAAGGAGAAGCTACGAAGACAAATTAAAATTAAAATAGATTAAAAAGAAAAAGAAAAATAAATGTACAGAATGTCAAACAAAAAAAAATTATTATAAAAATATAAAAAAGGAACAACGAAAAAAAAAAAAATGAAACAAAAGGAAAAAAAAAAGAAAACAAAAACATAGAACGACAAAAATTAAAGTAAAAGCAAAGAAGAAAAACAGAATGAAAAAGAAAAAAAAATAATGGTACAGAACGTTTAAAAAAAAAAAAAAAAACTTACAAAGAACAACAAAAATAAAAAATAATAATATAAAATTAATAAAACAAAGTGTTCCTATTATTCTATATGACATGTAGATAATATTAGTTTAAATTTAGTATAAATACTAAAGATTTTTTTTATTTTTTTATTTTTTATCTTTTCTCTAAAAAGGGCCTTTTATGGGTTCATTAATTATATTATTAGATTTGGTTTAATAACTTACAAAAAATAAAAGTTTTATCTTAAGATTTTTTTACTTTATTGTTAATAAAATAGGTCAACATGTGTCATTAATCATTAGTTGAAGCGTGATTTTAATTCATATGTTTGTCTTATTCAAAATTTATTATTTAGATTTAGAATAGTAAAAAGTATATATATAAATTAACCATGCTCTGTTTTGTTAATATCTGGAAGCATAATTGCGTCAAGATGATAAGATTCAACATAATAAAATTTAGTAAGCCGAGTGGGGGTAATTGAAATATAGGAAATTTTTTGAACACTATAATATTTTGATGTCTCTATCTATTTTAGACTATTTTAATATAGTCATAGGTATTTATTAGGCTCTATTATACATTATATGAGTAATAATAATTAAATTTCATCTCAATTAAGAATGTGGTTCCACATCTTTTTGAGATACTTAATAAATTCAAGGATGCGGTTACGCACCTTGACCAAATTATTTTGATAATTAATTTTGTTAATTCAAACCAAGAAGTGTAAATTGAGATTATGTGATGTGATGAACTTGAGAGGGGAAGACAGTTATGTCTCCAAATGTCAAGAGCGAGAATGCAGTTATGCATCCGGTTTAAGACTAATAAAAATTCAACAATAAGCAAACCATAGCATATAGACACAAATTATCCAAAAAAATATATATATCAAGATAAGTATAAGTCAATAAAAGCGACCGTGCTAGAACCACGGGATTCGAGGGATGCCTAATACCTTCCCCTCGGTCAACAGAATTCCTTACCCGAATTTCTGATTCGCAGACCAAATAAAGAGTCATTTCCTTATGATTAGGGATTACACAAAAAGGTGACTGGGAACACCATAACTCAATTCCCAGTGGCGATTCTGAAAAACAAAATAATCCCTTAATCAATAACGTCACTTAAAATGGAAAAACCCTCCCGCCGCTGTGCGCAAAAAAGGGGTGTGACAGGTGTCATATTGCATTGCATCCCATGACATCCTTCATTCTTAATGATTTTGTGTTTTATTGGTGGTTGGAAAGTACTTGATATTTGATTACCTCTATTTGGTGAACTTGATCTTGTGTGTTGATGATATTGTGAGTGTTTTTTTTTGTTGAAGTTGTGATTGATGAATATTGAGTTTGTTGTTGAGAATATGTGATTGTTAGAGTGTTATTGTTGAGATATGTGCTTGTAAACTGTGAACTGTTAAGTTGGGCTGGTTTATTGCAGGTTGTAGTTGTGGGGGTTCGGTTGGTGTGTAAGGAGCACCCGTATTCTATCCCCTTAACTTGTGTTTAGAGATTTACTTGTTGAGTACCGTGTGGTTTGGTACTCACCCCTTGCTACTACATTTTTGTAGGTTACTAGCTTAGGCCTTTGTGATATTTTCTCTTCTCCTTGTCTGAGGCTTCTTGTGGAGGTTTGTGACGTAGTTGCTTGTCATTTCAGCGGACCTTCTTTCTTCTTATTTATGACCTTGTTCTATTCTAGAAACAATGTCATTTGAGATTTGTATTTTTTTTTCAATTTTGTTATAACACATTAGAGACTTGTACACGTGACAACCAGATTTTGGGGATATTTTTGTGTTTATTATAAAAATTTCTACATTTATTTGTAATGATTGAATTTTAGGCTGACTTGTCTTTGTGAAATAAGACGAGTGTCATCACGTCCATTTTTGGATCGTGACACAACTATAACAATATGAACAATCATAACTTTGTTTATTACCCATTAATGTTCACGTGGTTGCCTCTTTCTTTTTAACAATTAACCATTAAGCTAACTACCACTCTCACACCGACCATAACTCAATTCAATTTCAACATTATAATATAATAATTCCTACTCTTTATAATTTCCCTACATCATCATCTATTCGTCTTTTTGCAAAGTAAGGGAAATTTCTTGAAATACCTTCTGCCGCCGCTTCAATCTTGTTCTACAACCGTGCGACTCTTCAGTTTTCTTTTCCTTCTACAGATTATTTACTATCCTAAATATTAAATGACTAATTATAAAAATGGTTAAAGTGACCCACTATTAATTTTAATGTTATTCCTTTAATCATCAACTAAATAAATTATTAAAACTACCCCACTAATTTCATAATGTAATTACGAATAGTCTAAACTATCCATTTAGAATCTATCGAAAAGTATTTTATGAAATAAAAAGTTCTAGAACTCAAAACGACCAAATGGGTCGTTACATTAGATGTCAATTTACCCATCGTTCGTCCGCGAACGATCAATAGAAGGTGAGGGTAAGAAAGGGTAGTTGTCTCAACAATTCCTTTAAAATATTAGTACCCAAGGTCTCATATCAAAAGTATCAAACCAACCAACTGAAGATCTACACCTCCTCTCATATAATGCCTCAAATGAGGCCATCGCAATGCTCTAATGATAACTGTTGTTGTATGTAAACTCAACTAACAACAAAACTATTTCCAAGTGGACTCTTCAACTGACCTATTCTCCAACTAGACCTTGACACAACCATCAGGACAATTAATTTTAATGATGTTATTTAAAATAAAGAACTCATTAAAAAAAAGTTATATATATATTGTTTCTCATTTTAAAAGGTGACACCGCTGACGAGAAATCCTACGTACGTCATTGATGATATACACCTTTAGCATAGTTGTAAAAGATGCTCATTTGAGTTAAGTTGTTCTGGGTTCAAACCCCTTTATAAGCACCACATTTTTTGTTTTATTTTGACAGCAAGTCACTTATAGACACCATTATTATTTCATCAAACAAATACATTTATTTTAAATTATTAATTCTTAAATAATTCTCAAATTTCTTAATTCTTAATATTACTATTTAAATAAATATAGAGTTATATATATATATATATATATATATATATATATATGAATTATTTATTTGAAATATGTTATTAGATAGATAATAATTGTATATATAATTTTATCCAATATACAATGTAATTTTGATTTTTTGAATATTCTTTTTTCTTTAATTGTGTGATTTGTGTTTAGAATAAATCTAGATTCATTTAATCAATTAGTATTTCACTTTATACACATTAATTTATATATTTTTTATATTATAAAATTAATGTGCAGAAAAAGCATCTTGATTGTTTGTGTATGGTAGAAATAAATGTTGGGATCGTTCAACATGGCAGAGTTGCTGGGCTAACAAAATAGCATTCAACTCACTTATAGAATTTTTTTTTATCTTGGATCACCTTGATAAAAATTCTAGCTCTGCCATTGCGATAGCTATTGATTGATTAGCGAATTAGTATATTTAAAATCTGATTTTCTATAAGCCAAATCCTTAAGCATAATTATCCATCTGATCCGTCCAATATGCAACTCCAACATGAGTGAAATGCACCCCTGAATTCTTGTCCAGTTTAGAGGTGTTCTTAACATTTCTATCAATTTTTTTAAATTAAAACTCTCATGCTCCTACAAGAGTTTGAGACCACTTGTTATTAGGGCTGTGTATCGATCGGTTCGGTTCGATTTTGAAGTTTATTGGTTTAACTTATTAGTTATCGATTTATAGACATGCTAAACTGTTATAAAACCCTTAAGATATTGACTTATCGGTTATTGATCGTTATCGGTTTAACCGTTAAGATTTGACACAAAAATATATTTTAAAATCACTTATAAACAAGGTGACAAACCAAATGAAGCATGCACATGAATTCACAGATTGCATCTTGCTCAAAAGCACACTCAAGAGTTTGAGACAGCTAGAAATAAAAGTAGGAAACCAAACTATAAATCAAGGACCTTATACAAAATGATATAAATATAATTATTTAATTTACTATCGGGTTATCGGTTAACCCGTTACAAAACCTCAAACCGTTAAGAATAGATAACCCGATATAAAAAAAATTAAAAACATTATCAAAACCTCTAAACCAATAACCAATTATTGATAAATCAATAACTTTTTTCGGTTCGGATTATCGATTTCGGTTCCGTTTTGAACGACTCTACTTGCTATGTCATATGACAAATCCAGGGGCGGCTCAACATAATTCGAGGCCTAAAGAGAAATTTTAATTATAAGCCTAAAATATAAATAAATTTATCCGTATTTATTTATTTTCTAAATTTCTAGATGTAAATTATTTCCTAGTATCTTTTTTATAAATATTTTTTTCAAATAATTTTTTTAATTATTATTTTTAGGTAAGATTTCATCAATTCAACATTGGAAAACAACCTTTTATTGAGACGATTATTATATGAATTGTTAACATAATTCTATAAGTGATAAGTTGATAAAATTTAAATAAAGATAAAAGTTAGAATCATAGAATCTGATTAAAAAAGATGATAACTTGGTATACCCTACTTTAATATAAAAAATTACGAAGAAATAAAATAAAATTTATAATTCACTTTTCGACTATTGATTCATGTTTTTGACAGAGTATTGCTCTAACTATCAAAGATTTGAAAAAAGAAAGTGCAAAAAGAGTTAAAAAAGATAAATAATGTGAGTGTTAATGAAGAAAATATGAGAATAAAAAATAATATTTTCATGATTTCTTCTATTTTAATGTGGTTAAGAAGAAATTTGAGCCTCCCAAAAATTGAGGGCCTAAGGCATTGGCCTTAAATCTATTTAAATTCAATTGATCAAATAGAAATATATTTTTAATGCTATTAATAGTTGTCTACTTGTCTTACAAAGAAAACGCGTTGTTTTCTACCTACCTTTCCTTTGTTCTCTTTTCTTTTGAGAGTCCACAATTTTTATTTTCAAATGTCCACCATATGGTTGGCTTGTGGGGTTTATACATGGACCCAAATCAGTAAATTAAAGAAGCAAAGAAGTACATAGATTTGTGGCTTTTGAGAATCCACAATAATCTTCTTAATTCTTTTTTTCAAGGGGTCCTTTCATAAATTATATTAGAAAAAATAATGTATGTATTAAATTTGTGTATTATTAATATTTTATTTAATATTTTTAAATTTATGTATAAATTTTATTGTGTATGGCTAATACATAGAAATTTATGATATTAGTAATGCAAATGATTTTAATGCATGTATTAGCATAATCAAAGACACAATTGTCTCTCAAAATCCTTTTCACATCATTTTTATCATAATTGTGGAGGGTATACTTGTAAATAAACATACATTTTTTAGAATTATGTAATGCATGTTATTTTTGATATACTAAGTTAAACACTACATAAGAAAGAATCTCAACGTAACTAATACAAATATTTTTAATATCAGCATTACTAATATACCATATTCAACACCTTTATTATACTCCCTACCAAACGACCACTAAATAGTACGAGAAACTTCTATATTTATTCTAGTCTATCTATAACTATCAAAATTGATTGATTCTGCCTATTTGAGTTAGTTCATACAGATTTAGAATTTACCAGACTAAATTAGACTAATTCATCATTTTGACGGGCCACGAGAAGAAGAGGCAGAAAATAAAGTTAGAAAAAAATAAGACATGAAAATTAGTCACTATACAAGAAGACATGAAAATTAGTCACTACAAAAAGACGTGAAAATTAGTCACTACAAAAAGACGTGAAAATTAGTAACTAAAAGAAGACATGAAAATTAGACACTAGAAGAAGACATGAAAATTAGGTACTACAAGAAAACATGAAAATTAGTCACTACAAAAAGACATGAAAATTAGTCACTAAAAGAAGACATGAAAATTAGACATAAAAGAAGACATGAAAATTAGTCACTATAAGACTTCTTATTTTTATTTTATTTTCAAACTCCACGATGGTGGCTTGTGGGGTTTAGACAGTGATCCCAATCAATAAATTAAAGAAGCAAATAAGTACACGGAGAATATAGACTATTAACTTTTTAGGCTTTGAGAATTCACAGTTTATCTAGAACTGTCAAAATGGATTGATTTAGTCTACTTTAGTTAGTCCATATAGATTTTAGAATTTAACACATTGGACTAGTCCGTTTGAATTGGCTTTAAAAAAAAATACTGAAGCTTTTAAGTCAGAAATAAAAAATCAAACTGAAAGAATTTTTAAGTCAAAAAATAAAAAAGCGAGATCTATTTTTGGTTTTTGATTGATTTTAAGTCATTTTAAACTTATTTTAAGTCATTTCTAACCTTGTCAAACACTTATTAACGAAGAAAATAATACCGAGGAGGAACCATAACTTTTTAGGTTTTGAGAATCCACCATATTCTTTTTTTTTTTTTGTTTAAAAAATTACGAGGTCCTTTGATATTTTGTATTAATAAAAATATGTATGTATTAGATTTGTATATCATTAATATTTTATTTAATATAATTTTAAATTTATATGTAAACTCTACTGTGTATTGCTAATGCATAGAAATATATGATATTAGTGATGTAAAGAGTTTTTATGCACACACATAATCAAAGACACAAAATAAAGTAATAAGAATGAAATAGGAGGCACAAAATAAAGTTCGAAAAAAGGGGAAAATAGGGCTAAAAGAGCATTCTTTTGTCGACTGTCAACCCCTCAAGAAGTTATGTCAGTTTTGACAAAATCTCTTTGTCTTTTCCCAGTAATGTGTCACATGTTATCCATCATCCATGCACTCACATCCGTTTTCCTCTACTAAATTCATTTTATAATTATTTCGAATGAATGGGAAATTACGTCGCTCTTTGATATGCAGAATAAGGCTTAGGAGCTCTCTCTTTTATGGCAGAGATCTCTCCATACCAAGAAAGCGAATCACAATGGATCAAACCCTCCCTTTCCTTCCAATTAGTGAGATTCCAATGCTTCTTAACATAATCCATATGTTTTTTAATTATACAAGTATGTATTTGAATATATAATGGACGATTATGAAGTTTTAATTTATAAAGGAAATACAATAGTACTGACTAATGAGCGACACTCCTGGTCCTGGCCACAAGTTATAACAAAGAGAAATCAGTGACAGACAAAATTTCATAGCTAAGTAACAAAAGTCTCATGTTAATTTCATGTTTTCTTACGTAAATTTTCATCTAACTAGGGCTGATTTGGTGAAATCTTAAGAGCATTGGAATTGCAATTAGGTAATAAATATAATTAATTTAATTTAGTACGTAGTAATAAAATGTAAGGGACAAAAGTTATGAGAATTTTAACAATGAGATCTAGAAATGAGATATCAATCTTCTATCCATACATTATGTTAATTAAGTTGGAATAAAGATAACATTACAACATAAACATAATCCCACAAAAATACATAAGATAATTAAAATGGTAGCACAATACATCATCTATTATAACATTTGAGTTTCTACTGCCTGGATCTTGATGATTATCAGAATCTGGAGACAAGCAAATCAAGAATTGGAGATAGTTAGTGCGTTGTTGTATACCCCAAACATCAAATAACTGTATATTATAATAACAATATTATGAAGAAGAAGAAGAAGGAATTAAAATATTAAATAGTTCAGTATATACCAGCTTTAAATGATCTCCTTTTTGTTTCCTCTGAGATAGGGAAAAAAGGCGCAGCCCCTGAGAAATAAATTAATGTACGTGGCATAACGAAATCAATTAAAACAACATTTTATGCTATATACAAGCACATTAATTGAGAAAATTAAAAACACCAAAAGTAGTATAGTAACATTTGAAGTTGTAACAAAATTACTTGAATCTGCAGGAGTTGAATGTTGGTTTGATTCCTTCAACACCAAAAATCCCTTTTTCATTTCTGTTACAGATGATTTTAGCATATTTAGCCAAGTCCGTTAGAAGAAAGTTAGATCCAGTATAAACACCATTAACATAAATCATTAACATAGTAGACGACACAAATTCATCATCATCATTAAGAATCGTAGCGTCTCGATGGATGAAATTCTTGGAATTCACTTCCTTCCATCCACCATTTGCTACAATTCTAATTATGCTTTGAAATTTGTCGGGTCGAGCCGGAGGAACCCAAACTCTAATTTCAATATCATCGTTGCAACTATTTTCTATAACTGTAAGCTTAGCACCCATTACTATTTAATCACTATTCTTGTGCTAGTGTATGAATATATTATGGTGTCAAAAACCCTCAATCTTATAGTATATGAGGCCAAGTACTGGGAGTAACATTACGTGTGAAATATGACATCACAATCAAAGCACAAGTTTATTGAGAAAGGGAGAATGGATAATATAAGTATATTATGATGTGAAGGGAGATATTATGATTTATAATAATAAAAATATCACATCACAATCAAAGCAAAAGGTTATTGAGAAAAAAAAAGTAGGGTATACCCATATATGTTTGAAATTTTTATGGGGAGTGAGGCAGAGGCGAACTCACAATTCGAACCTATGTCTCGTGGGTGAATACTATAGCCTGTATCAGTAATATAATGACACTATTTTCTTTTTTATGGGTACATTGTTAATTATATAGAATATATATCAATTTTTCAATATATATATGATTTTTTTCGAAGTTAACGGATACACGTACACCATCTTTATGGACTGAAGCAAGCTGCCAGAGCTTTTTTCACTTGTTTCAGCACTATAGAGGTGGGTCCACCTCTGAAATGAGTATACATGTGAATTGTGATGGTTGTATAAGGGAGTTTTTTAATAAATAAAAATTTATTTCATGGTCTCATATCTTTGTAACTTATCTTTTTTCTTCTTATATTCTCACTCCTATACCCCACCATCCATTCACGTCACTATCTTATAAACTTTGTCTTCTTTTTTTAAATAATAAATAAATTTATTTCATTACATAAATTAAAAAGTCACAGTGAGCAAAAGCAATGTTTGAAAATTGGTGTTCTTGTTTTTTCTGTCTCTCTTTAACACTACTTTTCCAATTCTCCTCTAATGTAGTTTATTTTCCTTTTTCTTAATACTTCTTTCTGCCTATTTATCAAAAATTAAAATAGATTAATGTTATTTCAAATTTAAATTTAAATCAATATGTATTTAAAAAGAATTAAATTAAACATGTGTTCTTTAACATCATAAAAATTCAATTGTACTATTTTAGATAAACACAAATAGTTATTTAAGTCAATTAACAAATTTAAAATATAATGAATTATTTTCCCAATTAATTCTTCATGTAATTTTAAAGCACAAGTTTATTGAGAAAAAATAGAAGATACACATATACGCCTAATTTTTATTTTTATTTTTTTATAGAAAAGAATACTTTTTTTTATATATATATATATCAGGACATTACAGTAGCAGTAGTAGAAATAGAGTTACCGTCTCTAGTAGTTATAGTAGTAATAACATCGCTACTAGTTACGACATTAGGAATAATATTTAAGTTTCCAAGCATTGCAAGCTTGTCACCAAAAAGAATGTAAAAGTCATATTCAAGTCTGACTGAATGACCACCAAAATATATAATGAGTACCTATATTTATTAGTTTAGAATTAGTTGGATTAATATTTTATTGGTATATATAAAAAGCTGGGAAACAAAGAGAGAGAAGAAGAATGAGTCAATTATATAATAAAATAAAGCACCCCACTGCTTAAAGTTTTTTTTTCTTCACCCTTAAAATATTCAAATGATACCCTAAATTTAACAATTTACCCCCAAAAACTGTTAAATATAACTGTAAAGCCCACATAACTTACAACATCCACCATTTTTACTATCTTTATTAGCTCAAAAAAAAAAATTCATGAATTCTAAAATACTTTTTTCTCTAACATTTAACCACACAATTACAAAATTATATTGGTTCATCCAGATTACACTTGTCCACATAGCTACTTCCTACTTTAATGTTTTAGGGTCTCGCTTCTGGTACAAAATTAAATTAAATTAAATTAATAATAATTTGATCTTACTGGTTTTTCAACACACCATCTTTCTTTCTCCACATCTCTCTTTTTCTCTCTCTAAAAACCCTAATTTCAACTTCTTCTGTAAAATGACAAGATCGGGTATTTAGCTTTCATTGATTCTCATTGTGTTCAATTCTCGGTGCTTCATCTTAATTGCACATCAAAATTGGGACTTTTTTTATTTTTAATTTTTATCTAAGGAGCTAAGTTCAATTATATTTGCATAATTCTCTTGAATCAGCTGCTAATTATCCTGGATCATGGTGAATTATGTACAAATCATCTGTTTTTTATATTGGAAGGTTGGAAAATCTTGAACTGACCTGAATTTGATTCATTTTTTAGTCTGTTGGGTTATTTTTCTGCTCTCTGCTTGTGGGTTTGGATTGAATTTGGGATTTGTTTTATTGAATTGGATTGAATTGAATCAACCGATCGAGTTTTTGTTAGTTTAGTGTTAATAGTATGTGAATCTTAGAATTCATGAAATTCTTTCTTTGAGCTAATACAAATGGTAAAAATGGTGGATTTTATAAGTTATGTGGGGCCCATCATTATATTTAACATTTTTTTAGGGTAAATTGTTAAGTTTAGGGCAAAAGATTAAATTGAACACATTTTGTTATACACGAAGGACTATTTCAAACACCTAAAATATATTAAGGACCAAAATAAAACAACCACAATACATTAAGGACCATTTTAATCATTTTCTCGAAAATCTTCATGCCAAAACAATACCGTGCAGCTTTTTGGAAATTGTAGGACTCATTTAAATTCTAGCCTTTATGTCCTCAGGTTGTCTTTTATTTGTAACGAAAAGTTGGATTTGGCATATAAAATAATTTATTTATTATACTGCCTAGTAATTGATGTTTAATATTATATTTTGAGAATTAAAAAATAAGTTTAAATTAAGAATAAAACATGAAAAGAAGTCAAGAATGCTAATAAGGGGAGAAAAGATAGAAAGTTCGTACACTTTAGATGATGGAAAAGTTGGAATGAGAGGAAAAGGAGAAGGAAAAAGTTAGAGAAGAGGGTGAAGTAGGGAAAGAGGAAAAGATTTAGTATCGCGGAGGCACAACAAATAAAAGTTGCGCATGTTGCACCAATTTTTGGATACTTGGATATAGTGGGTTCATTCTTTAAGCTCATCATATCCAAAAGATGAAAAAAATCCGGGCATATTTCTTCTTCAACTTAGAACGTTTTTCTTCTTCTTTTTCCTTCTACATTGAAAATTTTATCAAAATTATATCTGCAATATCAGGAATTGGCAAAAAGAAAATTTGTAAATTTGAATCTCTAAATAAAAATATAATTAAATTTATATATATTTGAAATGATTTTTGCAAAATATATTCGAAATGATATTCATGTTTGAATGTACTTTAATACAATTTCAAAAGTAAAAAGTGAGTTAAAAAACAGATTATAATATATTTTTCATAATTGAAAAAAAATTGTATTTCAATAAACATCAATTTTAAAATAAAGTAAAAAATATTTTCAAAAAATATATAATTTTTATGTTTAAATGGATCCTAAAAGTAGAAGTTAAAAATAAATGAATTAGTTTAATCCTACGATACAAATACAAATTATATTTATTTAAATTTAACTATTAATATCTTATATAGTTATTTAATCATAAAAAATAAAATATATTTTTATTTATATTATAAAATTGAAGGAGTAATTGAATTGGTTTCCAAATAATTTTTTGGAAAAGAAGAAAAAATGAGGAGAAAAAGAGAAGAAAGAGAAGAGCGTGAAAGAGAAACAAAAGCAAAGAAAGAAAAATAAAACATGATCCCATAAATCAGAATATAATTGCAATAAAAAATATCCTCACTTAACTCCTATTTGATTAAGGAATCCATTCTGCTTCATTTGAATATGAAAGTATAATAACCCCCTTATGGTATATCCCAAAGGTTCACTGGCCATTTATTAGTATCTTCATTCAAGAAGCACAACAACATGTGAAATAGATAAAACGATAGTAGCCAACGCGTCCTTTTTTCTCATCCAAATAGAATACACTAATAAAAATTGCTTCTTTATGTATGTTACCGTGTATTTGGACTTGGGAAAGAGAACCTTAGTGGCCAATCATTGTGTAATGATAGCCCATGATAATGAATTGAGGAATTTTGATTTAGAGTTTATACAGTGTTTTGTAGTTAAGTCTAGTGATTGTGGCTCTAATTTTTTTATTTTAAATTGGGAAAAGACATAAATTTTTCCTTGAATTTATTACGAAAAGTCAGTTACACGCTTAAATTATTATAATGATCTATTACATACTTAAATTATTTAAAAGTGAATTTATTTCAACCCCAAACGCATATACAACCAGTCACATGATGAGAGAGTGTTTCACACTTGCGCCACATCATCACCATGTCACTGCCACATCAATAATTACGTTAGATTTCAAAAAAATAAAATCAATGTCACCCAATTGTTTCTTCTTCCCTATATACCATCAAACTCACCATTAATGTTGCCATTATCACCAAATTTACTTCTCCACCACCATAGATTTCACCACCCATAACCAAATTCACCATTGTAATCTTCCCACAACTACTACCATCATAAAAAATTGATAACAAGTTAACAACCATAATAAACTTAACTAAATTCACCATCGGAACCACTTCACTACCAATGAAATTCATCACATCATAATCATAAATTGCAAGATCCACATCAAAATCACAAATTTTATTGTCATTATTGGAATTAAAAGTCATACCACCACTAATTTTATCACCCATCTCCAAACCCACCAGATCGAGAGGGGACAATTCTTTCATGGGCGAGAAAATCAAAGGGGATGATAGATGTTTTACTCGAAAATAAAATAAAAATGGACTTGTTTCGAAAATCGACTAAACTTATAGTTTGAAAAGAAATCGATTTTCCAAAAGAAACAGAGTCGTCACTTAATTTTTAGTAAAAATCAAGAAAAAACTCAAGGTTTTCAAAAGACTTAAACAAATAAAAATCAATTGAAATAAAAAGGGTTCGAGTTCAATGTACATTCCGAGAAGGTGTTAGGCCCTCAGACTGTCTGTTAACTTGCGGTTGATCGACGATTCGACCAAATTTGACTAATTTTAGAAAAAATAAATTAAGTAATAAAATCCATATTTTATGGGAAGAGAAATAAACTAAAGGGAATTTTTTAAGGTAATTAATTCATATGTTGTAGGACAACTAAAATAAAATAAAACTAAGTAATAAATAAGAATATGAATATTTAAATTTGAACATAAAACTAGACATGACTATCTTATGGGAATTAATTAAGTTAAAACCAAATCACATAAAAAGGGTTAGAGAGTAAATACAAACAAATAAATAAGAGCAACTTGCAAAAATAACTATAATTATAGGGTTATTGAAGTTTAATAGCTACAAGTATGTTATTTACCAAAAATGACTACAGTTTATGTCTTTATCTCGCTGTATATTTGTATTTTTTTTTTCAATTTTAATATTAATACAATGATATAATTATAAGTACAATGCACTAAATAAGGTAATTTCTTGTTATAATAATTGAATGCCCCCTAATTACGTTCCTAAAACTTTCAACTTCCTATTATTAAGTTAACCACTAATGATTACGTCCCTATCCGCTTCGATTCCAACTGATAATTAACTAATAATAAATTAACAACTAATACAAACTAAATTAAACAAAATTTAGATACAGTGGACAACCCAGAAATAAGAAAACGAAAAAATAACACAATGTGAGTATCCAACTGTATAAGTATTCAGCTGTATAAAAAATTGAAACGCCAACAAAACTTAATCTCTTTTTGCTCATACTTACTATTATTGTATCCAAGTGTATAAGTATTCGGTTGTATAAAAAATTGAACGCCAACAAAACTTAATCTTTTTTGCTCATATATATTATGAATACAATTGATAACTCAAGTATTTGTTTATAGAGAAATAATGTAATTATGTATCAAAATATACTTGTATTACCTAGTCAACCTTTCAACTTGTGTTAATATTTAAGTACACCGGAACAATCCAAAAAAATGACAATTGAATATAATACAATACAAGTATCCAAATAGATAAGTATTTCACAAATTAGAAAATTGAAAACTAGACAAACCTCCAACTCTTTTTACTCATGTTCTTCCTGTAATATACATATGAATACAACTAATGAATCTATCAACCTCTGTAATATACATATGAATACAACTAATGAACTTATCAACCTATGTATATACATATGAATACAACTAATGAACCTATCAACCTATCAACAAGATGGATACAAATATAAACTTCATATCATTAAGGGGGAAAATACAAATAGACGATACATGATGAAGATGAATTATTAAAATTGCTCATGAAATCAAGCAAAGGATTGTGAATCGGAAGAAAATTGGAGAAAAAATTGGTGATTTGGTGATATTGAAAGAAAAAACAACAAAGATGGTAAACATGACTGGTATCAATTAGGCATGTTTATCTTTGCTATTTAATATTTATTTATATTCATAAATGAGTGTAATATTAACTTTGCTATTTAATATTTAATTATTCATAAAACATTAAAAAAAAATTAAATATAGCCATTTACCTTAAATATACATTGATGTTTGCTATATACGGTAGTTTTTCTAATAAATAATGGCAATAATTAGAGAATGCCCAAATTTGAGCCAAATCTATTGGATCCTTGGTCCACACCTGTCCTAAATTTTAAAAGTGGGTCTGCTGAAAGTTCAAATGGATTCTAACCCATTTGCTTCCTTTTCAACCTGCTACCTAATCACATAGGACTGCTGCACAAAAGAATTGGGCTTTATGCCCATTTTCGCCCCAAAGACTTGTGTATACAAAAAAAGTGTATATCAATGTATATAGAACATATTTTGACTCATTTTCATGTATATCGGAATGTATACCAAGTGTATACAACCCTCTTTAGCCTTCAAACACCTGTATCAAATTTTTGACCATGTGCTTCTGTATTCCGACTTGTATACCAATGTACACCCGGTGTATACATATCCATTTTTGAACTTTTGAGATTTTGCAAACTACCTCTGGCCATGTACTTCGATTTAGACTCGAAAAGAATAAGATTTGAGCCTCCTTGGCTCAAAATGAAATGCACGAGAGTAAATGAAATAGTCCAATAGACTCACTCACGAGTTCATGCAAGAAAAACAAAAGAGAGAATAATTACTACATGACTAAAAGTAAACTGATTCAAATATAATTATCAACCAAATTAAACAAAAAGATATTTAAGCACAATGAGGTCTCCGCAGTGAAGGAACAAAGAGACACAATTCTCAATCAATCACTTTAAAGCTAAACATTTATATCCCTTGAAAGTCAATAAGAGATGGTGGCAGAGATAACAAAATATTATAACAAACTTTAGCACAATTTTATGCACTTAGGCATGCATTCAAAATAAGCAAGCAATTACTTGATTTGAGTATGAACCGACCAACTGAAGTTTTCGGCAAACTCTAACTTAACAACCCCATTCTAGCCCAAATAGGTGAAACCTTTCTCACTAGAAAATCTAATAACACGATGTAGGCAGTCATTCACAAGAAGATGCCTCGATTTTGATAGTGAGAATTTAACACAAGAGAAAATGTTCCAGCAGCTTGAAACACATAGCTTTTCGACTTATTTTAAACTCAACTTTAACCAAATCGAACTCATCAAAAGCTAACTAGGCGTGAAAGTTAACAATGAATATACAACCAATACTATTAGAAACAAGATTTTAGAGATGTGAAATACTAACAGAGGGACTAGGATATTTAATTCTGAATGTAAAAGCACAGGCATACTGAAAGAAAAATAAAGCAGTAAGGATTTCGACTCATACGATACTAATTGAAACAAGAAGAGAATGAGAACAACCTGTATATCAGATTATGAAAACCAAAATCACCTATAGAAGGTGATTCCTAACGTCATGACTGAATCCCCAACTTTCTCAGCCAACTAAATGAGACAATCAGTGAAATAAGAAAACCTCATAAACAAAAAAAAAGAAAAGAAAGTCACGACCAAATGGAATAAACAAAGTTTCAAAGTAAACTAAACCAAACCATAACAATCGAATAACAAACAAGTTACAACAGTGATTTGCAACTGACGACAAGTCAAAATGCTTTCAAAATTTAACATTCTGAAACCTCTATGCATCCCAAGATAAAAAATTCATCATATTAAAATAAGAGAGACATAAATCAAAATGAGTGTTACCTTTTCGAGGGCAGCGAACAGAGATTACAGGCTAGCAAGAGTGAATTCTACCACAATGAGTTCGGTTATTAAAAGTAGGGTCGACACCTATTAGGAAATAGAGATAAACTTCTAATTTTCGACCATTTTCAAGGGGTCTGAGATGCTCTTTTTTCCTGATGAAAAGTCTCTGTATTTTGAGAGTGAATATTTGTGTTATTTCGGGGAGGAAAGTCATGTATTCACGGGGGTCCGAAATCTCTCCCTCTCACAGTGAGGATGAAAAGTATATATAGGAGAAATGGGATGAAATTCAAATTCAAAATTTTAATTGCTCTAAGAGATAAGGTTTGAGGAGCTGGAATAGTACCAATTACCAACGGAATTTAAAGAACTTCCGTCCGATCTTGAGCCAAGGACAAACGAGGCAGCAAATTGCTCCACCTGGTTGATCTGAGTACTATTCACGTACGGAAAGGATAAAGACAAAGGAGAAGGAACGTGTGACTGGACTCGAGTTTATTCTCGATGGATCGCTGGGATTTTTTTAAAGCTTATGGGTTTCGCAGATGGGTCGTGTTGCTGGGTTTCATCGTTTTTCTTGGAAGAAGAAGCGTACAAGGGTGGGGTCTGTATCAGTATTGTATCGTTGTTGTATGGGTTAAGGTCTTTTGGTATTGTAATTGGTGGGCCTGAGTTGGTTGAGAATTAAGAGAAAATTGGGCTGGGTCTTTTGGTGGGCTACTGTATCCGTAGGAAAATGATTTGAATGTAGCAATTTGGGTCACTTTGGGGATTTGAAAAGGAAGCATAGTGTGGTCAACTTGAATTAAGAAAATAACCACATGAATTGAAATCTTAATCAAATTGGTGCAATTGGCTAAATTCGACCCAAAAATTAAAATAAGATGAATTGTTCTCAATTAATTACCAAGCTTCTTAATCTTTAACAAAATAAAATAATTAACTTAATTAAACTAATTAATTCAAAAATATTAACCAATAATTAATTAAACTAATTGACAAAAGTTTAAGAAGAACTAAAATCTTTTTGAGACGATTTTTGAATATCCATACAATATATTAATTAAACACATAATTATATAAAAATCATATTTTTTATTTAAAGATTGTAAAAATCGACTAAAATTACTTAAAATAACTTTGAAACGTGTTTGAATTTTATAAAGCTAACTAATCTAAATTGTCTGAAAGTCAAGAAGCTCGAGATTTAATTATATTGTGGAGGTTCGAAATTGGGTGTCAACAACTGTCCCTTGTTTGACTTGGATTGATGAAAGAAATTCGAGGCAAATGAAATTGACAAATCCAATTTTGACCGATCACATCTTCATCTTTCAGAAAAGAGCTTTTGGTATGGACTTTAGGAATTATGGTCGAACTCCGGAAATGGATTTCCTACATATCTCAGGCTATATGAGAATTCAGGCCACTTGTAGATTGATACACTTGATTCGACGCACGATTTTGAAAGAATTCAAAAGATATCCCGATATCAAATTATGAAGAGACCGAAATGCTCGGAACTAAGATTTGAGAGAGATTGTTGGAATACAGCCAAATTTGCAACATTGAGCCCGCCTATATATCCTTACACCCAAGGAATCAGGCTTTTTGTAGTTCGACTCGATCGGTTGAAAGAGGAAATCTATTATGCTAGATAACCTTCGATTCTCGAGGAGTGACAAATAAGTCGAGTATGAAAAAGAGACTTACAATATCTTAGCCATGAATGTGGTGCACTTCACACTCATAAGTAAGAACTTACACGGACATAATTTCCAAAGCTCTTGTGTATTTGTCACTCGGATTGGAAAGTTGCGTCCGATGAACATCAAGAACTTTCTGGATGCAAAACTGAAACCGATAAACTTAAGAAAAACCCATGCCTTCTGATAGGGTGTGATTTGATTGTGGTAAAAGTCGGTCATCAACTCGCGTCCTAAGAGTTTGGCACTCCTCTTTGGATTATGTCCTAGTTCGCTGCTAAGAAAAAGTTCCACGTTGTGCTGCATCCTTATTGATATCGTCCGCACATGTGGTTTGATTTGAGAATTCATCATTTTGGATGCTCTTGACAAAGACTGAAATAAATTTGTTAGTAGAAACTGTAACTGAAAAAGTGGTAGCATCTCTTACGATGCTTTTCAGTTACTCTTGCTGTGAAATATATCACATAAGTATGTTCAGTATATGTCTACACACTCAAAGTAAATAATTAATAGACATAGTGTCGCTCTAACTAGCTGTTTGAGTCAAAAAATAAGAAAGATCATTCATATAACAAATGAGTATATATTTATGAATAAGCATAAACATTTTTTTCAACTAGATGAGAAAATAAATAAGTATTAAGAGTAAAAGATAATGGATATTGCTTTCGAACACAGTATGTCCATTACAACTCATGATTTGTTGCAAATTTGGAGATGTCATTGCTTGTTTTCTGCATGACAAACTTCGGTAATCTCTGCAATGAGCTAGATGGCTCAAAGATAATCCAATAGTAACGAGGTGAATGGCTCGATGAATATTCGCTCCTCAGCTTGCGTTAAGGAAAAGTTCTACATTGTGCTGCATCTTTTCTGATGTCGTCTGCACCTGTGGTTTGATTTGAAATCCACTTGGATGTTCTCAACAAGGAATGAAATAAACTTGTTAGCAGA
Organism: Solanum verrucosum; assembly: GCF_900185275.1. NCBI lineage: Eukaryota > Viridiplantae > Streptophyta > Magnoliopsida > Solanales > Solanaceae > Solanum > Solanum verrucosum. The sequence continues at coordinate 5,381,557 of NW_026020378.1, forward strand.
AACTATAATTTAAATAGAGAAGTGATACGTTTTATCGTATTTAGCAAATATTACTTTCTATAAATGTTCTGATGTCAGCCTCCATCGATTTTGACGCAGTAGATAATGACTTGATATGATGTGGATGACGATGCTTCATTGATAGGATGATGATGATCCATTGGTAGGATAATGCTGCTACATGATAGGAAGATGACGTCAATGCTCCGTTGATAGGATAATGATTGATGATCCATTGATAGGATTATGTTGATCCATTGGCAGGATGATGTTGATGCTCCATTGATAGGATGATGATGTTTCGTTGATGATTCATTGGTAGGATGATGTTGATCCATTGACAGGATAATGTTGATCCATTTATAGGATGCACATATGTTAAGAGCGATGATTTCACTTGTTCATATGTGAACATTTGTACTCATTGTGACTCATGATATGCTGGAAATTTGACCGAGGTGTTGTTGCTTGTATTCTGAATTGTTTCCTTTTTTTTTTTCTAAAAAAAAACTTCAATGACTTTCCTGCAGCTACAGAAAAGTTATCAATTTTGGAGAGGTCTTCGCCCTTTTGACTTCTCCAATGGAGGAATATGATGACCTTGAGGCAAACTTATGAACCTGCATCCACAGAAAAATTGTTAGGTTTTAAAACAAACTGATATGTGTTGAGTTCTTCAATCGTTTGCTTCTTGTCTTGCTATTTTCGGTTGATCACTCCGATCTCTTGATCCTCGATTGACATAAGATAAAACATTTTCATGCAAAAATACTGAAAACAGTTTTTTTTAAAAAGGAAAATAGATTTTCAAAAGTAATATTTGGAAAATTTCACTGTCAAGTGTCATGTCACATCAAGCTTAATGAACGTCTTTGAAGTTGATGCCTCGAGGTCTACTTGATAATTTGCTGGGAAGTATCCAAAGTTGCATTAAACTGCCAATGAACCTTATTGAAATTTTTGTGGTCATAATTCAGGTCAAACGTAGTTACCTTTCTCAAGGATTAACAAAAATAATAAAATAAAACAGGGAACCGATCGAGGTCGACATAAACCGCCTACGTATCTCATTCTTGAGAATTCAGGTCGAACGTAGTTCATTACAAACGATAATTTTCTAACTACAGAACATAAGGCAATTACAAATATACGATGCGATTTTAGGGAAATAAATAAAAGCAACTCTGAATTTTCAAACATAATTGCTTTTGATAGTATCTGAGTCGATTGACAACTTGAGATGACTGTCTATATTCGACCACGACATGTGATCAAACAAATGCATCGATGTGTTTTCCAAATAAACTATTGAGTTCTCTTTTTCGAGTTTCTCTCAGATTGATTCTGATTATGACTTCTTTGACACAGTCATCCTTTTGTAGATTTGTAGTTTTTGTCTCATCCTGATTCTACTTATATTGAGTTTTGAACTGTTTCAAATCTTTAACAAGGCTTTCATGATCTCCTCAATATACTCTTCAAACTCATCTTTATCTCTCTGGTTTTATTCATTCAGTTTGTGATATGACATGATATTAACAGGTTTAAAAAATTATTTTTTACTGAAACCAAAAACAAAGAATGTTAGATAAAAAATTAAAGCAACCAAAATAATTTTTTGTAATATAAGAGGCTTTCATTGAAAACCAGGAAATACGAACTTTGACTATGACCATGAGCCATTTTTTTTCAAAACATTATGAGGGAATTAAAATATAATTAGGTAAATTAGCACAAAAAGTGGGTTTCGAGTCTCATTCGGACTACCCCCCCCCCCCCCAATTTTAGAAATAACATAAGATTCATCTTTGTCTATCAAGATGAACGAGGAATCAAGAACGGAGTGGAAGTCCAATTAAGAACTTGCTCCATTGGCTCGTCATCTCGTATGTTTGGTGTCTCGATCATTTTCTTGGGCACAACATCACCTTCTTCAAAAAGATCCCCAATTCCTTCTCCAAAACCGTCATCATTGACATATTCCCTTACCAGAAAGGACTGACATAAATGAGGCACAGACCTTGGTGGAACATGACTAATCCCCTTTTTGTTCTAGCCCTCTCTTGACACTAAAGCAAAAGCTTGATGGAGTGTAATGATCGTAAAATTGAGTTTCTCAGTTATGTTTGGAGAAGCTACAACTTTCTCAAGGTTATCAGCACTAGCCGGAACTATCACTTTTACCATTCACCACTCATACTTTGTCTCTATCATATTGATAATGACGCTTCCATAGTTCGGCAAATGATTATTGTTGACGTTGGGTACAGTGGTCTTAACCAATTTTTGGTCGATCAAGTCCTAGACCATGTGCTTCAAATTAATACAGTCTTCAGTATCATGCCCAACACCGTTGGAATGATACGCACATCTTCGATCGGCTCGATAAAATTTTGAGCTAATATCAATTGGCTTAGGCTTTACTGGATGAATAATACCTACCGCACTCAATCGCTCAAACAACTTCGTCCGACTTTCAATTAGAGTCATAAACTTTCGAGCAGGTTCCTTCTGAAGACGTGGACGAGGGGGATCATAACTGCTTTGCTGAGGGGAAGGCATTTACTGATAATTCAGAGTATTCTGGCAGGGAGATGCTTGAAACTTTGGGTCAATCATGTTAATAACCAATTCTCCACTATTCAACAGTGAATTACCATTGGCATTGGGAGTGACATCTTGTAGAGTAACAATTATTTGATCAATTATGTCCTAAATTTTATGCTTCAAGTTGATGCAATCCTCAGTGGTATGTCCAGCACCCCCTGAATGGTAAGTACAATAAAGATCGGACCTATAAATTCTGGAATTGACATTTAAATTTTTTGGATCAATTGTTTGTATTAGACCAACCATTTTCAATCTCTCAAAGAGTTGGGTTCGACTTTGAACCAAAGGAGTAAAAACTCGAGAAGATTTCTTCAAAAACTCCTGACGAGAAAGATTGTAATTATTTCGTAAAGATGGAAGTACTTGGCAGTAATTGGGAGGATTTTTACGAGTAGGTGATGGTGTTTGGAAATTTAGGTATTGTGGAGTTTGGTAACTAGGAGGGGCATTTGGGTAACTTGACAATGATATTTGGTAACTTGATTGAACATTTAGGTAATTTGGCAATTGAGCTTGGTAATTTGGATAACTTAATGTGGAGATTGGTAATTTGATTGGATGGGGTAAGGATTTTGTGAAGCTAAATGGTAAGTTTTGGAAGGTAAAGGCATTCGAACATTAACATTGGCACGCCTCTTTGATTTTTAGCTCGATTTAAATAAGATAGAGTAAACATCTTCCCTCTTCCTGTTCAATGGTCCCGAGGATCCATCTTGGGGAGTCATTTGGATTATTTTTCCGATCTTGAGACCGCCTTCAATAACTTCACCAATTTTGACTATCTCACTGAACTTTCCTCCTAAAATAAGCAATATCCTATTGTAGTACTCTGGATTTTTAATGCGCACTAAGACTTCAATTATTTCTTACTCGTTCATGGGAGGCCTAACCTTTGCAACCTCTCTTCTCCAACGATAAGCATAGTCTTGGTAGCTTTCGGTAGAATTCTGTTTGATATTCTCTAAAGAGTATTGATCAGAGATGAATTCTACATTGTAACCAAACCTTTCAATGAAGTCTTTAGCCAAAGCGCTCCAACTTTGTCACTACTTGATTTCTTTAGAAATAAACCATTCCAATGCTTCTCCGTTTAGACTTCGACTAAAGAGTCGCATTAACAAAGCCTCATCTTTTCCAACTTCAATAAGTTGATCACAATAAGCGCTCAAATGAGTCAAAGGATTTTAAACTCCACTAAAAGTACCAAATTTTGGTACTTTAAAACCTTCTGGAAGCTCCAAATGTGGATGACGACACAAATCTTCATAATTCAACCCCACAATGTCAGGGGTGTATTGAATGCCCTTCATTGCATTCATAACTTCCTCTCTGATGTTTTGCTCAATCTTTCCTTTTATGACCATCAACTCATTCTCCTTGTTCTCACAATCATTGAGTTCAAAATATGTAGTAGAGAAAGGGTATGATTCTGGCGATATTGGAAAATGAAATGCAGTCTTTAGAGGTATGGGTTGAGTGACAGATGGGTTTTGGAAATTTTGAGTAAGGATTTGATGGATCGGAGAAATTTTTTGGAAAACACTGGTATTTGGATTTTGATGATTAGGTAAATTTTTGGTGTGATGAGTTAGCATGGTGTGGATTAGGGGTGGTTAAGTCGATGAAGGTTGGAAAACGTTTGGATGTTGGATCTGAAGTAAGAAAATGGAGTGGAGGCCTTTCGTTTTCTGGAGTATGAGTGTTGGCAATGATAGCTAGATTTGTCAAATCTCGGGTCTTATCCATTTCAGCCCTCATTTTAGCAATCTGTTGGAACAATTGTGCAATCAACTTGTTCTGTTCAACAATGATGGGGTCATTCACAGTAATTTCAATCAAATCAGTATTCTCAACATTTTTAACCACTTTTTCTTTGCCTTTTGACAAACATTGGTCGGAGAAGGAATCTTTGGGGTCTTTGGACCTTGTGAAGTATGAATGTTCCGTCATTTTCTCAACACATATCAGTTTTGAGTACATGGCAAAGAAAAACAACTCAAAGGCAAATGTGTTAGTGTGTGTCGATGATAAATAATTTAAAATATCATACACATTATTGTAAACACATAAGAGTTGCTTCATTTGATGATAAACTAGCCCACATATATAGAGAAATGACTAAATAGACAGGAATTTGTCTATTTGATTTTGATCTTATTGAATCAGAAATGTCGACTTGAGTCGAGACAAAGTCGATTGTATCTTTCGTTGTCGTACTTCTGATTTTTTATTGAGATGTAACTCTAATTTTTGTGTAAGAATTGAAAAATAAAAAATTTCTCAAAAATGAGGACCTAACCTTGAAAGGTTGCCTACGTATCTCACGAGGGAGAATTCAGGTCCTTCATAGTTTGACCCACTTGAATCTCTTTCGATTTGAGATGACGAATCTTTTTTTGATATGAGAGGATAACATTTGAAAACTGAAGATCGAATTAATCGAATTTTGTTAGAAAACTAAAAACTCAATAAATATTTGGACACACTTTCGATAGTGACTTGATATTTATGCTTAGGGGTTCTAAATACAATTCATGGAGGAGTGAACTAGAATATCTTCAAAGAAAGCAACATATTCACACAAGCAATTATAACACATAAACAATTGCGCGTTCTAAGCAGATATGTGACATTTTTGTGTCAAGGGTAAGCCTAACAATTTGAAGAATGTATAACGTCGTTTGAAACATTCTATTGCCCGAAAATCCAATATACAAGTTTTACGAATAAACTGAGTAGGGATACATAATAGGGGAAATATGATACAAAATAATCAGTCCCGCGCAGGGGTACAATTCTAAACTATGCTTCCATGGAAAGATCCTTCATTCTTGATTTTTTTTGTCATCTCCGGATGCTAACATCTTCAGATGCAATGGTAACTTGATCCTTCTTCAACTCGAACGAACTATTAAAAACACTACCCCAAGAGACAATGGTTTGCCAAATGACGTATACAACTTTCAAATTTTAACACATAATCATGATTGTCTTTTATTGACCAATGAGTCAAATAGACATAATGTGGGCTTCTAATGGGCCCAATACGCCTTGGATGTTGGGTCAACTTAGTTCAAAATGCACCAAATCCGAGATTTGATTTCGCTCTACGCTAGTTGACAAAGAGTGGCTTTTGGAAGACTGAGAACCTAAGTGGACAATTTAGGCTGGAACTCATGACAACCATCAGACGCATGGTGTACTAATAAATTACCGATTATACTAGAAAAGGGTGGAGTATAAAAAGTCCAGCTACGATTATGCAGAAATCGTCCATAATATACTATATATACAATAGAAAATGTTATGAATACAATGACAGTTATAATAATTTAAACACATTAAGCACATAAAAAAATTCAACAATTAATATCAATTAGTCAAATAGTCAAATCTTATGGTTAGAACTTAATTAAATCCCCAGTGGAGTCGTCATTTTTGTTTTACTCGAAAATAAAATAAAAATGGACTTGTTTCGAAAATCGACTAAACTTATAGTTTGAAAAGAAATCGATTTTCACAAAGAAATAGAGTCGCAATTTAATTTTTAGTAAAACTCAAGAAAAAAACTTAAGGTTTTCAAAAGACTTAAACAAATAAAAATCAATTTAAATAAAAAGGATTCTAGTTCAAAGTACATTTCGAGAATATGTTAGGCCCTCAGAATGTCCGCTAACTTGTGGTTAACCGATGATTCGACCATATTTGACTAATTTTAGAAAAAATAAATTAAGTCATAAAATCCATATTTTATGGGAAGAGAAATAAACTAAAAGGAATTTGTTAAGTTAATTAATTCATATGTTGTAAGACAACTAAAATAAAATAAAATAAAACTAAGTAATAAATAAAAATATGAATATTTAAATTTGAACATTAAACTAGACATGCCTATCTTTTGAAAATTAATTAAGTTAAAACCAAATCATATAAAATGGCTTAAAGAGTTAAGACAAACAAATAAATAATGGCAATAACAAGAGAGTGCCCAAATTTGGGCCAAATCTATTAGACCCTTGGTCCACACCTGTCCTAAATTTTATGTGTGGGTCTATTGCAAGATCAATTGGATTCTATCACAATTGCTTCTTTTTCAACCTGTTATCTAACCACATAGGACTACTGCACAAAAGAATTGGGCTTTAGGCCCATTTTAGCCCCAAACACCTGTGAATAAAAAAAAGTGTATATCAATGTATATAGAACATATTTTGACTCATTTTCATGTATATCGGAATGTATACCAAGTGTATACAACCCTCTTTAGCCTTTTAACACCTATATCAAATTTTTGACCATGTGCTTCTGTATTCCGACTTGTATACCAATGTACACACGATGTATACATATCCATTTCTGAACTTTTGAGATTTTGCAAACTACCTCTGGCTATGTACTTCAATTTAGACTCGAAAAGATTAAGATTTGAGCCTCCTTGGCTCAAAATGAAATGCACAAGAGTAAATGAAAGAGTCCAATGGACTCACTCACGAGTTCATGCAAGAAAAACAAAAGAGAGAATAATTAGTACATGACTAACAGTAAAATGATTCAAATATAATTATCAACCAAATTAAACAAAAAGATATTTAAGCACAATGAGGTCTCCACAATGAAAGAACAAAGAGACACAATTCTCAATCAATCTCTATAAAAGCTAAACATTTAGATCCCTTGAAAGTCAATAAGAGATAATGGTAGAGATAACAAAATATTATAACAAACTTTAGCACAATTTTATGCACTTATGCATGCATTCAAAATAAGCAAGCAATATATTAATTTGAGTATGAACTAACCAACTGAAGTTTTCAGCAAACTCTAACTTAACAGTCTCATTCTAGCCTAAATATGTGAAACCTTTTACACTAGAAAAGCTAATAACGCGATGTAGGCAGTCATTCACAAGAGAAAATGTTCTAGCAGCTTGAAACAAATTGTTTTTCGACTCATTTTAAACTCAACTTTAACCAAATCGAACTCATCAAAATCTAACTAGGCGTGAAAGTTAACAAGGAATATACAACTAATATTATTAGAAACAAGATTTTAGAGATGCGAAATACTAACAGAGGGACTAGGATATTTAATTATGAATGTAAAAGCACAAGCATACCGAAAGAAAAATAAAGCAGTAAGGCATCCGACTCATAAGATTTATACTAACTAAAACAAGCAGAGAATGAGAACAACTTGTATATTAGATTATGAAAACCAAAATCACCTATAGAAGGTGATTTCGAACTTCATGATTGAATCCCCAACTTTCTCAGCCAACCAAACGAGACAATCAGTGAAATAAGAAAACCTCATAAAAAAATGTCATGACCATACGGAATCAACAAAGCTTCAAAGCAAACTAAACCAAACCACAACAATAGAATAACAAACAAGTTACAACACTGATTTGCAGCTGATGACAAGTCTAAATGCTTTCAAAATTTAACATTTTGAACCCTCTATGCAGCCCAAGATCAAACATTCATCATATTAAAATAAAAGAGATATAAATCAAAATAAGTGTTACCTTTTCTAGGGCAACGAACGGAGATTACGGGATAACAAGAGCGAATTCTACCACAATGAGCTCGGTTCAAAAAAGTAGGGTCGACGCCTATTAGGAAATACAGCTAAACTTCTAATTTCCGATGATTTTCAAAGGGTCTGAGATGTTTTTTCCAAATGAAAAGTCTCTGTATTTTGAGAATGAATATATGTGTTATTTAGGGGAGGAAAGTCATGTATTCACGGGGGTCCAATCTCTCCCTCTCACAGTGAGGATGAAGAGTATATATAGGAAAAGATGGGGGTAAAATTAGAGGGAAAACCGGCAGAAATGGGATGAAATTCAAATTCAAAATTTGAATTACTCTAAGAGTTAAGGTTTGAGGAGCTAGAATAGTACCAATTACCAACAAAATTTGAAGAATTTTTGTTCGATCTTGAGACAAGGACAAACAAGGCAGCACATTGGTTCAACTAGATGATCTGAGTACGATTCGCATATGGAAAGATTAAGGACAGAGGAGAAGGAACGTGCGACTGGACTCGGGTTTGTTTTCGCTGGATCGCTAGGCTGCTGGGATTTTCTTAAAGCTTATGGGTTTCGCAAATGGGTCGTGTTGCTAGGTTTCGTCGTTCTTCTGGGAAGAAGAAGCGTACAAGGGTGGGGTCTGTATCAGTATTGTATTGATATTGTATGGGTTAGGGTCTTTTGGTATTGTAATTGATGGGCCTGGGTTGGTTGAGAATTAAGATAAATTGGGCTGGGTCTTTTGGTGGGCTACTGTATCCGTAGAAAATGATTTGAAAGTAGCAATTTGGGTCAAATTGGGGATTTGAAAAGGAAGCATAGTGTGGTCAACTTGAATTAACAAAATAACCACATGAATTGAAATCTTAATCAAATTGGTGCAATTGGCTAAATTCGACCCAAAAATTAAAATAAGATGAATTGTTCTCAATTAATTAACAAGCTTCTTAATCTTTTAAAAAATAAAATAATTAAATTAATTAAACTAATTAATTCAAAAATATTAACCAATAATTAATTAAACTAATTGACAAAAGTTTAAGAAGAACTAAAATCTTTTTGAGATGATTTTTGAATATTCACAAAATATACTAATTAAACACATAATTATATAAAAATCACATTTGTTATGTAAAGATTGTAAAAATCGACTAAAATTACTTAAAATAACTTTGAAACATATTTGAATTTTATAAAACTAATTAATCTAAATCATTTGAAAGTCAAGAATCTCAAGAATTATTTATATTGTGGAGGTCCAAAATTGAGTGTCAACAATAGAAATTATTACATCTTGACCAAGAAGTAAGATCTGAAACAATAATTTGCCAATTAAAATCTTAAATGAAAAACAATAAGGCGTCTTTCTTCATCATAGAGAAATAACTGGAACACTTGTGTCAGTAAAGTGGTTACATTAAAAATATAGATTTAGAAGTCAGAAGAGTATAGATCGGACATAGGGACAAAATTGAACAACACAGTTTTCTAATAGATTTGAGAAGTGAAAGATCGAGTAAGAAATTGACAGATCTGTAACTCAACGCGCAAATGAAATTGAATCGATAAAGGGGAAAAGAATGAGACTTGTATGTTACGTTTAACGTGATCGAGTGGAGAAGAAAGGTAGGGTGATATGAAGGAGAAGGGTGAGAGTGGGGGAAAATTGACTTTTTTAAAAACTCAAATGCGCTTTATTTATTTTACGTTTAATTTTATTTCCACGTCAACTTTGAGAGGGTATTAAATTCACTTTTGAATAGTATAGGTGTGTAATAGGTCGCTGCAGTAGTTTAAGCGTGTAACTGACTTTTCGGGACAATTTTAGGGGTGAATTTATACCTTTTCCCTTTTAAATTTTTTTTTGTAGTTATCAAATGATGATTTGAGTTTTGATATATTAGTATAGGTAATTAAATTAGGTGTATTGTATTACACAAATTTCATTAGAATTATGTTATTTGGAGGAATTGAAACTTAACTCTAGACTTGAAATTTGAGAAAATACGAGAGTTGACATATTAATTAGCATCAAGAGAAGGAATTTGTTGAGAAGCTAGTAAAATATATAGCTGTCATTTAGTTCTAACAGACTAGTTAAGTTAACAAATCTAGTTTGTTAGAATATGTTAGTTTGTTAGCTTATTAACTGACTGTATATATAGATGAGATAGTATTAGAATGAAGGTAGTAAGAATGATTCTCTTGTAAAGACTTTTAGTGTTGAAGAAGAAGTTTTCTCTCCATTGTTACGCAAGCTGATCTTCTATTCATTGCTGCAGTATCTCGATTCTCTGATCTTAACATTGTATCAGAGCGTGGGCGAATGTTTTAAGAGCTCGTCGTCTTGCTGAATTTTTTTGTTATCTCGCTTGTTTCATCGTTCGATCATGGCGATTGAGGAAGAATCTGGAGGATCGGGTAGCAGACTTCAAGGAGAAGCCATTAATAGAAGCTCAGTGATGATTGATCACAATCATCCACTGTTTTTGAGTTCATCGAATGTACCAGGAGCACTATCAATAGGGATCCAATTGGCAGAGATGGAGAATTATACCCTGTGGAGTCGGGCTATAGAGATTGCATTGCTTGGACGGAACAAATTGGGATTCATTGATGGCTCTGCTTTGCGCACTGATTTTTAAGGGAATTTGAAGAAAAATTGGGATCGATGCAATGCAATGGTCATCTCTTGGTTAATCTGCAATGTTAGTAAGGAGTTACTCAGTGGAATCTTATACTCAACCAGTGCTTACCAGGTATGGCTTGATCTTAAGGAGCGTTTCGATAAAATCAATGGATCTAGACTATATCAATTGCATAGGACCATTTTCACTCTTACACATGGAGTTTCAATAGTTTCAACTAATTTCACCAAATTGAAAAATTTATGGGATGAATATGATTCTATTTTACCCCTACCTAGTTATGATTGTCATAAGGCTAAGGAGTATGTTGAACATATGTAGTATCAGCGTCTGTTACAGTTTCTAATGGGGTTGAATGATAGTTATTCACAAGCTAGGGGTCAAATCTTAATGATGCATACCTTGCCTAATGTGAATCAAGCTTATGCACTAATAATCTAGGATGAAAGTCAGAAGGGAATTGCAGGTCACATTAGTAAAGGGATAGAGTCCTTAGCTCTTTACACTGCTAGAAACAATAAGCAGCAACAATATCCCAGGAAGAATTATCAGTCTCTGTATTGTGATTTCTGCAACATGAAAGGGCATGTTAGGACAGATTGTAACAAACTAAAGAAATGTGACCATTGTCATGCTACTGGGCATGTCAAAGGGGATTGCTACCAATTGATTGGTTATCCTGACAATTTTAAAGGAAAGAAGAAGGTTAATGTTGTGCTTGGAGGTATGTAAGATCACTTAGCAATAGGATGAGGTACAATATATTCTTAGTCACATTGTGTGCAGGATCAGGTGGATAGGAAGGCATACATGGGCATAGAAGAACCAATGCACAATACCAAGGGGACACATGAACAAATACTATTACAGATATTACACAAATCTTCACCAGATCAAATTAATACTATGATTGATGCCTTGAAGAAAAACAGTTGCAGCAGCAGCAGTGTGAATATGGCAGGTAATCCTAGTTTATGTTTGAAATGGATTATAGACACAGGAGCTACATATCATATGATATGTGATCACAACTATTTGTATGCTGGGAGTATGGTAAAAAGTACAGGCAAAGTACAGCTACCTACAGGGGATTTGGCCACAATTACACATATTGGAAGTTTTCAACTAAATGAGAGTGACCTGATCAGTGATGTCTTGTGTATACCAGATTTTAAGTTTAACCTCTTATCTGTGAACAAACTAATAAAAGAATTAAACTGCTTTGTTTCCTTCTTTTCTACACACTGTGTATTTCAGGATCTTTTGTCTGGGAAGGTCAAGGGGATTGGTGAGGTGGAGGATGGATTATATGTACTACACTGGAGAGCAATACCACAAAAGGCACTGTCTGCAGCCAGAAGATTAGATGAAGATCCTGCACTTTGGCATCAAAGGTTGGGACATGTTCCTATGGGAGTACTTAGAAGAATAAAAGAATTTAAGACTCATGATAGTTTTTCTATTGATCACTGCATTATCTGTCCACAAGCTAGACAAACTAGAGTCCCTTTTCCAATAAGTAGCACTAAAGTAGATGTTATTTTTGACTTAGTACATATGGATGTCTATGGTCCATATAAGATGGCTACTCATCATGGAATGAAGTATTTTCTTACTTTAGTTGATGATAAGTCTAGGTGGACATGGACTTTCCTAATTCATTTGAAATATGATGTAATTGTTGTACTGAAACAATTTCTAACAATGATAAAGAATCAGTTTGGGAAATGTGTCAAGGTGTTCAGGTCTAATAATGGAGAAGAGTTTATGAGTTCTAACTGTCATGATTTATTTGCATTGCATGGGATCATTCACCAAAGATCTTGTTCACATACTCCACAACAAAATGGAATTGTAGAAAGGAAGCATATGCACTTGTTAGAGACAACAAGATCTATCAAAATTCAAGGGCACTTGCCAGATAGATTTTGGGGTGAATGCATAGAAGCTGCAACATATATAATAAATAGAGTACCTCTTACAGTTTTGGGAAACTTGTCACCATATGAAATTATGTTTGGCAAACAACCTTCTTTAACTCACCTGAGAGTGATAGGGTGTTTGGCATTTGCTACTAGTTTGAGGAAAGATGATAAGTTTGCACCAAAGGCTAGAAAGGTTGTGCTACTTGGGTATGCTGTCAATCAGAAGGGATATAAATTGCTAGACATTGAGTCAAGGATTATTTTTGTCAGCAGAGATGTCACATTTTATGAAAGGGAATTTCCATTTCAATTATCAAGTTCAGGAGATACTACTGATCCAATATTTCCTATGCTAAACTCACATGTAGAAGATTGTGAGCTTACTCCATGTATTATAAGCAGAAATGACAATATTTGTTCTAATGATGAAGGCCAACCTAATGACAGTCAAGTTTGTGAATCACACAACACATGTGTTTCCTCTGATATTGCAGTTCTTCAGGATAATCAGGCTTCTCAGCCTGATGATATGTCGCAAAACCAGACCACATCATCAGTCTTACCTAATGTTGTTGTTCCTGCTGCTGTTGTTAGAAAATCAAATAGACCTGTTAAGCCTTCTTTGTGGCACACAGACTATGTTTTGTCTGAGAAGCTAGCTGGTAATTGCTTGTATCCCATTGGAGATGTGGCTGATTATGAGAGCATCACACCAACTTATAGAAGCTTTACTAAGCTATCTCAAGAAAAAGAACCTGCATCTTATCGGGAAGCCATATAGTATCCAAGGTGGATTGAAGCTATGCAGAATGAAATCCATGCTTTGGAAGAAAATCACACTTGGAAGCTCACACAGCTGCCTAAAGATAAAAATGCCATAGGATGTAAATGAGTGTACAAGGTGAAGTATAAGGCTAATGGAAAGGTAGATAAATTCAAAGCTAGGTTGGTAGCCAAGGGTTACAACCAAAGAGAAGGATTGGATTATCAAGAAACATTTTCTCCTGTTGTGAAGATGAGGACAGTTCGAGCTGTCATAAGTTTGGCTGCTGCACATCACTGACAAATACATCAAATGGATGTTTTTAATGCTTTTCTTCAAGGTGACTTAAATGAAGAAGTATACATGGAGTTACCTATAGGATTTGGGCATAACAGTGAGAGAGGGATGGTGTGTAAACTCACCAAGTCACTGTATGGACTCAAGCAGGCAAGTAGGCAATGGAACATCAAGCTAACCATGGCTTTAGCTAATTCTGGTTTCCAGCAGAGCCATTATGATTACGCTTTATTCACAAAGCATCGAGGTGAGAGCTTGGTAGTGGTATTGGTGTATGTTGATGATTTGTTGATCACAGGGAATGATCGCAAACTAATCTTAGAAACAAAGAAGGCTCTCAAAGACAATTTTAAAATCAAGGATTTGGGGAAGTTGAGATATTTCTTAGGGATTGAGTTTGCCAGAAATGCAACAGGGATCCTTATGCACCAAAGGAAGTATTGCCTTGAACTTATCTCAGATATGGGGTTGTCCAGCTCTAAGCCTGTTGGAGCACCTATTGAACTAAATCAGAAACTTACAACTACAGAATTTGATCTGCATTTTCCTCCCACTGATGAGAATGATAAACTATTAAGTGATCCTACTATTTACCAGAAGTTGGTGGGAAGGCTACTTTATTTGACTATTACAAGGCTAGATATATCATTTGCAATATAGCTTCTAAGTCAGTTTATGCATAATCCCAAGACATCACACATGGATGCAGCAATAAGGGTAGTCGAGTATGTTAAACAATCACCAGGGTTGGGAATTTTTATGAGTACCATTGCTGATAATCAACTAACTGCATATTGTGATGCAGATTGGGCATTCTGTCCAAACAACAGGAAGTCCATTACTGGTTACATGGTCACATATGGAAAATCTTTGATATCATGGAAGTCCAAGAAGCAAAACACTATATCGAGGAGCTCAGCTGAGGCTGAATACAAGAGCTTGGCATCAACAGTTGCAGAGATTGTGTGGCTAATATGACTGTTCAAATAACTAGACATTGATTGTCATTTCATCAGAGAGAAGGTTCAATTAGGATTGGTTCAACCTATGTACTTGAAGACAACAGAGCAACCTGCAGACTTACTCACTAAAGGATTAACTTGTGTGCAACATACGTATCTACTTACCAAGCTAGGAATGAATAATTTTTTTCATACACCTAGCTTGAGGGAGGATGTTGAGAAGCTAGTAAAATGTATAGTTGTCACTTAGTTCTAACAGACTAGTTAAGTTAACAAATCTAGTTTGTTAGAATCTGTTAGTTTGTTAGCTTATTAACTGACTGTATATATAGATGAGATAGTATTAGAATGAAGGTAGTAAGAATGATTCTCTTGTAAAGACTTTCAGTGATGAAGAAGAAGTTTTCTCTCCATTGTTAAGCAAGCTGATCTTCTATTCATTACTGTAGTATCTTGATTCTCTGATCTTAACAGAATTTGATTATAAATTCGTGCCCTATGATTTTTGGGATCTAGGATAAAAGTATTGCAACATAGATATCTATGAACTCGTTACTTACGAATAACATATTTGATAGATTGAGAACACTTGAAGCTTTGTGAAAGAGAAAGATAAGATCTTGAAGATTCGTGATATGTGTTTAGCATTCGAGGTATGTTAAGACCTTTTACACTTAGTTGAGGGATGTTTTATAATTAAAGATTAAAAATGGAATAGGCAATGGATAAGGGCGAAAGATGGGGGTCTCGTGCCAATGGTGTGACAGACATTGGTATGAGTACCAGTGTTATTAAAGGAAAGTTTATTACTATAATATGATAGATTGTAATTCGAGAATGCCAAAGTATATGGGCATTATATGATGTATTTAGTGACTTGATTTTTTGTGTGTGGTTGTGTTTCTTTATTGAACCCGTATAATTGTGATAATTGAGGTGATTATATGTCATAGCGACATTTGATTTATTGAGATGTTGCATCATTCCCTTTTTATTGATATCATATTGTGCACATGCATCGACATAAGATTGAGTATGAGTAAAGATCTAACACGTGGAGATCGAGTTATGATTATAATTTGGGCACGTAGAGATCGTCCGTGTGAGTGATTGGTTATGATTATAAATTTGGCACGTGGAGATAGTCCGTGTTGGGGATTGTTTGATTTTATGATAGTGCGTTGAGATCGTCCACACAGACACATAGGGATCGTCCGTGTCAGTATATGGACCTCGCGAGTCCCCCGTGGATCATGAACTCTTGATGTATTTCCGAGGAGTATCATGTATATAAGGTTGAGAGAGTACTGGACATTTGAGGCATATCATTTCATGGTGTCACATTACATTGCATTGCATCTCATTACATTCTTCATTCTTGTTTAATTATGTGCTTCATTGATGTTTGGACATTTCGTGACATTTGATTATCTCTATTTGATGAAAACTTAGTTGATAAGTATAATGTGGACTTGTAAAATTAAAAGATTATTTTCTTATATACTCATGTCGCTACTTTTTTTCCTTCACCCTTAAAATTCTTAAAATTCCTCAACAAACTCAGACACACGACAAAAATTCAGTCCACAGTTGCTTTTTGGAAATTGTAGGACTCATTTAAATATTAGTCTTTATGTCCTCGGGTTATCTTTTATTTGTAACGAAAAGTTGGATTTGACATATAAAATAATTATTTTATTATACTGCCTATTAATTAATGTTTAATATTATATTTTGAAAATTAAAAAATAATTTTAAATTAGATATAAAACATGAAAAGAAGTCAAGAGTGCTAATAAGGGGAGACCAGTTAGAAAGTTCATAAACTTTCGTTTGGTGTGAAGTATAATACCAAATAGTCATGAGATTAAATTATAGTACCACTTAATTTGTTATTTGGTTGGCAAGTCCAGGATAACTTATCCCAGGATTAATAATTAGTATAGGGATAAGTTATCCTGCCCCTTGGGTGGTATAATAATCCCGGGATAACTTATCTCGAGATAAAATAAGTAAATGACAAAAATGTCTCTTTCAACCCTTTTTATATATCACTTTTTACATTTATGAAGGACATTTTTGTAAAAGAATAAATTGTTCTTAAAATTTATTAGTTTGAATACAACAAACCAAACACTCAATAAAAAATAATCTTATCATACCTTATCCCATCATAACTAATTCCATTATAATTTATCCCATCATAATTAATCTCATCCTAACTTGAATTCAAACCAAACGACCCCTAGATGTTTGGAAAAGTTGGAATGAGAGAAAAAGGAGAAGGAAAAAGACAAAGCAAAAAGTTAGAGAAGAGGGTGAAGTAGGTAAAGAGGGGGGAAAAGAAGAAGCTAAAAATAGAAAGAAAAAAAAGTAGAGTTCGAGGTTTACTTTTAGGGGTGTTTTGGTATGAGAAATAAAAATAAATGGTATTAGGATATGAAAATAGTTCAGGAATAAAATATCGGTGTCTTATTTGGTTGTCAAGTTTGGAATAATTTATCGGCCTAACTCATCAGTGGCCCTCTAAAGTTGGCACAAACTTTTACTTAGACACTTTAACTAAGCTTTGTTCATTTTAGACACCTCATGTCGTGTCTCGCTGTGTCATTTTGACACTTTTTGCTGACTAAACATAGTACGTGTGCTACACGAATTTTGAGCGCGTCAGAGACTTTTTTTTGTAAATATTTTCTTCTCCTTCTTCTTCATTGCTTTCTCCCTTCCATCTTCTCCACCTTCTACCATCCTCCATCACCACACAACTTTTTAAAAAAAATTCTACAATACTTTACTAGGTTACACGCTTTGATTCTTCCATCTTCTTTGAAAATTGAATTGCATCTTGATTCATATTCAAAAACAAAATCGATTTCAAGGGAACAAAAAAGAAATCAACTTCTTTCAAATGGAAAAACTTATTTACATTCTTACCTTCTCCATTGAAATTACATAATTAAATTGATTTCAAGGGATAAAAAAGAAATAAAGAACAACCTCCAATGAAAAAAAAAAAAGAAATTTATTCTACATATCGTTCATTGTAAATCTCAATCACAGTAGCACAAGAAATCATCTTCTTTTAAATGTCATATAAAAACTACTTGATTTGGTATGATTTCCCTTATTCTCCCAACGTATTTTACTTTGTGAACTAACCTATGTTCTTGTCTTTTTGATGGAGAATAACAGATGAAAAGGGAAAGGAGGCACAAGAAGAAGAAAAGAGGTGGGGGCATGGGGTTTGGGATCTCGAAGAAAGAAAAAAGAAAGTAAAATTGAGTTTTTAAAAAATACAATAAAATTTCCACGTGTCACATACCAATTCGTTTATTTTTCCACGTAAGAGGCGTCTGGATGTACGCACTTAAAAGGTGGTTTTGAAAATATAAAAAGTGTCAAAATGACACAATGAGGTTTGACATGAGGTGGTTAAAACGAACAAGGCATAGTTATGGTGTCCAACTGAAAGTTGATGCCAACTTTAAGGGGTCAGTGATGGGTTAGGCCTAATTTATCCAACCATTTATACTTTTTGATGGAATAAGTTATTCCATGGGATAACTTATTCCAAGATAGCTAATCTCAGGATAATAAATTTTGAGATAACTTGTTCCTAACCAAATGACTCTTCATAGTTTTGGATTCGTGATTTTTTATTGTGATCGTTTTCTTTTCTGAATTGATCTTCACAAAATGTAACACTTAGTTATTGTATGGTTTGATTTTGCGATACTGTAAGATCCGATTTCAATGAATGTTATGAAGTTGTTAATATATGTTGATCTTTATGTGTTTAACATTGACATTGTTTGGATATTTTATATGGCTAAATTTAAAATAAAACTAATATAACATGTGATTATTTTTTACATGCTTAAAAGTCTAACTCTTACTTTGATTTTTATTAAAACACGAAACACAATGTTTTACGCTATATAATTAATTAATATTTGAATGAGTTCTATTGAATTAAGTTACCTTTTCTCTTTTGTATACTTAATAATATGTGTTCTTTTTTTTATATATATAAAATAAAATCGGTAACTTTCTTTGGATATTTTTTGGATGAATCTATATTAAATTAATGAGTTTATGTTAATCTATGTAATTAACTTTGACTGTTGAACATTGGCTTTAGTTAATTGCAAACGATTAACGTTTAGCAAAAAAAAGTAATGTATAGGTTAATATAAAAAGTGAGCTTTGAAAACTTCATAGTTTTAATGGGTGAATCACTACTATATATAGTAATGGTAAAAAAATATAGACATTTATACTGATTTTAGTTTCTAGTGTATCTACTTATATCAACTTTATATTGTTCTATGGGTACATTCAAAAGTATTTTATTTTAAATAGATTTAATGTTGTTTAGTTTTTTAATGGTCTTTTAGATGATTTTGATAATCATCATATATTTCTCCTTCTTCAACTTGGTGTTCTTCCTTTGGAATTTTCACATCACTATAACTGTAAACTAAATCATCATATATTTCTTCTTCTTCAAGTTAGTTTTGTAATTAAAAATTAAAAATTATTTTTTGTGAGATACATATGTTGCAATTTTCTTTCTTTAAAACTTTAAAGAGACATTGATCCAACCTGGAAGTAAAAAAGTAACGGAAAATTTCAATATAAATAATTACTCCAATTTTTCTTTAAAAATGTAAATCTAATTGAAAATCAGAAAAAAAAGGCAACCTGAAATTCAAAATTCTACTCTCTAACTTCAAAATTAACTTGATAATTTTTTTGTATCGATATCGAATTATTATTTGTTAGAATTAAGACCTCCGTAATTCTTCTAAGGATCGTGTATAAGCTACCTCATCCTTTGCCCAACAACTCCAGAAAGTTTAATAGTTCAAAGTAAATACGTTTGTATTTGCCCAACAACTTCAACTTTTATTAGCACAAAACTTAGAACTACAAAACGATTACAAACTACAGTAATCTAAGGAATTATAAACTCTAATTCCTATACTAAGTAGGCGATTTGCCATGCAATATCATATCACGATATAGAATCGTGAGATGGAATCAGCGTTGGACAAACAATTTTACGCTATTTCCATCTCATGATTTCATATCATGAGATGCGATTCCATATTCTCCAAAAACCATGATATGAGAATTTCATATCATGATTTGAGATATTTTTAATATAAAAATTATCCACAAGTTTTTATTTTGTTAAAACAACTCCACATTTATATCTACTAACCATTTATTTCATATATAAATAAAATTTATAATCACATCATTACTTTATAAAATTTATTATTCTCACCAACATATAGTCACTTTAACTCATATCAACCGATTGTTGAGTAATAAATTTGTTCTCTTCATTTACTCCAACACCTAATTTATTACTTCTATCATTTTTTTATTTATTACAACTCAAAGTAACAATGTTGGTTAGTCTTCTCGGCACATGATTGAGAAATGCTAGTTCAACGTGAGGAAATTATTTGTACTATGTGGGAGGATTATATTAAAGACTAGTAAAATAATTTATGTTCAATTTTTTTTATTGAATTAAAGTTACATGAAACAGTTACTTCAGTGGAGAGCAAATAACTTTGTAATAATTTTTTTTTGTTTATTTGATAAGATTGAATAAACAATTGGGTTATTTTAATAGTTTTACAACTTATGAGATTCTTATGTTTATGAAAAAAATATACAACACAAAAATTCCATATCGCATTGTTCAAACAAAATTTCAATTTCATCTCATAATTTTATATTATAGTATCATATCATGATTCCATATCATAATATCATATCTCATTGCCAAATGGGCTCTAAGAATACATAGTGTTAAACCAACCGAAGAAACTCATAACAAACAAAATAAACTCTTCAGTTATGTTCTTCGCAGTAATTCAATAATTCTTCAATACGCTACAAAAAAAGACGCTTGAATTGCGGGGTTTAAAATGCATATTCTGGGGGTTAATGACCCCCGCTATATATTGTTATGAGGTTTCTCAAACTGTCGCTGTTAGGTTTGCCACTAATTGATATTGGGGGTTTTTGGTAAACCGCTGAAACCATTTTCGGCGGTTAATTTTTTGGGGTTTTAACCTCCAAAATTCATTTTGACATCTTTTTAATGTTGCAGGGGTTTTGAAAAGAAAAATCACACTTCATTAGCAAGGGTTATAACCTCAATATTTAATTGAGGTAATTATACCACCTATATAATCATTTTAATGCTAAAATCATTAAATATTTTCAACAAGAAATCAATATTTAATTGAATTATAAAAATGTCAGCAGTGTCATTAGATTTGAAGTACACATTTATACCCAAAGATTTAAAAAAAAATTGTCTTGTACAAAGTATAGATCAACTAACTAAATGATGATAAAAATTTGAAAGATTTGTTTATGCCTCTCCCAGTAACACCTCATGAGTCACACCTGAAAGTTCTGAATCAACACAAATTACCTGCAAAACAAGAAAAGAACACTTCAAAGACTGGCGGAGGAAGAGGAGAGCGAGGGGAGAGGAAGTGAATATTAAAGATAAAAAATCGTATAACTATAACATTTCTAGAAATGATCCAAAGTCCTCTCAGCTTTTCATATATGTTAAAAGTGGAAATAACAGAGTTCAAAACAACCAAACACTCAGGAAGAAATCAGAACATTAATACTAACTGAGCATAAAGAAAGTAGGTAAAGATGATTTTCCATAATTATGCTGTATGCTTTCGATCATTAAGTGAAATGATTATCCAAATATATTAGCTAATGAGCATCCACTTACGTCAAATATCCTTTCACATCCTAGGTTCTGCATCCGATCAACATGAAGCAGACTGTCGCTATCAAAATATGCAAACACAATCAAATGATTCATTCATGGATCGAGAGTAGCAACAGAATCAACCATAATTTTTTTATACTTAAATCTAGTAAAATCAGCAGTAGATCATTAATATATCAAAAACTCGAGCAGTAAATAGGAAAACATTATTCATGTCCAAATGTAGAACAAATGTACTTGCTATTTGCACCAAATAATAACTTTCCCCTTATATTGTATGCTACGCTAAAGCAGCTAAAAGCTTAGGAGTTCGATTCAATGCTGACAATTCAGAAAACAATAGATTTTTCATAAAGTACAGCTTAACCTCGTCAATCTACTCAACGAAAACACAATAATTCCAATTATATTTAGCCTTATCTGAATTAAACAAATGCATAATTCATAACTTCTAATACTGCATATAAGAGAGATAAGATATTCTTACCTGCGACGATTTTGAGAGATTTGTGAATGGTAGAGATGAGAGCAAATTTGTTGAGATTGGAGATAATTCAACTGATCTTTTCTCAATTGTCAAGGTGAGAAATGTACTCATCAACTTTCTGAGTGCCTTCATACTTGATTGAACTACCAATTTTGGAAATGTGTGGTGAAATACTGGCACCGTATCGATCTTATAAAAGTTAATCAACGACTGTATATAAACACCGGTGCGGATAAATAATTATTTCTTATCTCCATAACCTTATATGCAATTTGGATAATATTTAATGAGCAAAGCTTGAGCTTTTTTTATCAGTATTTCATTCTTCTAGTATTTCATTCTTCTGAAGCATTATAAATGCAATATGATGGCTGCATTTTAACAAAACTTTATGAAATCATACAGAACTTACATTCCTTCAGATCCTTGAACAACTTATCATTTCTGGTAATTAGAAAGCATATAACTTTCAAACAAAAGAATGAAGTGCATCATCTTGTGAAGCCAATGAAACTAACCTGACTATTTAAATCTTTCGTTGTATCAACATATATTCAGGAGTCTGCATTCGAGATCTACTCTTCTATATGTAGAAACTGTACCTTCCTGCAATATACATATAGAAGTTCATGATAAAATTAAGCAGAGTCAGTAAGAAGGCAGCTCGGAAAATTATATGATGTTAGGCTATACAGGGGACATGAATCATGTGATGTATATTGAACACACATATATATTCTATTCTCTTAATCTAAGTGGTTACCAGTGAGATGAGAAAGGCATAGAGAAAAAGGAGAACTAACCATCCATTAACAAGCCACCATCAGAGCATATGTAGGAACTTAAAAGAGCATATGTAGGAACTTAAAATCAGCAAGTCTCTCTCCGTCAAAACTTGAAGGAAGAAGCTCACTGACATCTATATATGATACCAGATGTCTCGAAAAATAATCAGGAGCTATGAATAGAAAATAAGATTGTAACCACAATAAAGAAAAGCACAATGTTTGCTGAAATTTCTTTAGGAACATATACCTCATTGTTTACAGTTCAATATCTAAGAAGAATGTAAAGCCTTACCATCAATATTAGCAAGTGATTGGATCATGGCAGGCAAGCTTGTTTCCGTACTCTTTCCCTTACTATTTCCCTTACTCTTGTCATTGCGCTTACCCTGAAAAGGCAGGATCACACAATTCAAATGCATCCTTTACAATCTCATGCATCACGTCTTAACAGTTAAAAAAATAATTATCACTTGATTCAAGATTAGAAGTTGTTTTAGTGTAAAGGTTAAAGTTACCTGTTTACTGATGGTGTGTTTTTTGGAGAATATAGTAAAATTTGAATCAGTTGTTCCTTCTAAGTTTAAAAAATAAAAATCAATTGATTCAAGATTAAAAGCAAGTCAAAGAAACGTCAATATTTGAAAAGCTAAAGCAGTTTAGGATCAGATTTGCAACTTTGGGTGTAAAGGTACTTGGATAGAAGTTCTTTTTACCTTCTGGAAATGCTTTGCATTTTCTACTATTGCACGAATCTTTGGTTCAGATAGCAATGAATTTCCATTTTCTCTCAACGAGTGCAATCTTTTCTCATTAACATTTGCAAGACATGATGAATCAAAATTGTCAAACAACTTCCTGCAAGAATTAAATCATAAGTAATTTCAAACTTATGGACAAAGATTTTTACTTCTGAAGATCTAAGAGATGATCTTTAATAGAAGACCTGAATATGTGTCTCTTATTAAGGATTGCAGGCCAAGTCATTTCTGCCAATACTTGTGATAAGGCAAGTAGTTCATATCGCTTTGTGTCATCGTAAACTGGGTTTCCCCATTCTTTGTCATGGAATGAAATATACAGGGATTCTGCAAAAAGAATAACAGAATTAGGTTGATGAATTTGATTAATTATTCCTTCAAGGGCGGAATTCTGTACAATAAAATTCTCTCTTTAAGAAATACTGCAATAGCATCTCATCGAAACTAGTGGTAACAACTTCTCTACCTCTACAAGTAGTGGTAAGGTCTGCGTACATTCTATCACCATGAATGAGTTCAGATTGCATATTGGGAAAGACAAGGCCTTGGCCCGAAGGTATCTTCCTGACAAAGCTATTGATCTTATTGATGAGGCTGGTAGTAAATCTCGTATGCAAGCTCACAAAAGAAGAAAGGAACAACATATATTTGTACTTTCTCAATCACCAAGTGATTATTGGTCTTGTGAGCGGATCCTCTTCATGGAAACCAACTTGGATATCATATCTGTTTCGGGCAAAAAGTTTCAGTTATAATAGCACGGAAGAGGGCCTGAAGTGCCTCGTTCAAGCTCCATGTAAACAAGAAACCAACAGTGACTGAACATTTTCTTCACTAGCAGGGGACTGTCAAAGTAAAACATACAATGGGTATATGAGAAGCCCCAATTCAGCGAGAAATCGTAAATGAACAGAGAAATCCAAATTCAACAGAGAAGATTTAAAACAACAACAAAAATAAAATAAAACCTACATGCTAATCAAAGCACACACATAGGAGTTTACACAAAATTTAAAAATGGTGAAGATGAAAGAGTCAATTGCAAAAAAAAAAAAAAAAGTCATTACTTTATTAACAAGAACTCTAAAGAAAAGTGACATATCCAAGTTTTTTTACAAAGAAAAGTGACATATCCAAGTTAAGGATAATACCACCTTCCTAGACAACCAACATATTTCATTTTTGCCTCATTCTATTCTTTTTTTTGCTTGAATAAAGCTTCAATTTTAGCTATCAAATAGTAATGCTAAAAACAGAGTAAAATCAACCTGAAAATGCTTGTATTAAAAAACTTTTAGGTAAATGAACTAAATTTAAGCATCTAGAATACCTGGTTTTCAGGAATTAGTGACACTTGTGCATAGACCTCCTTCGACGCAGCATCCGCCTGTAATCAAACACATGAAAATCGAATGCCAAGTAATTGAAAAAATATTCAAAAACTTCTATCGACAAACCTACACAAGCGAATATTTTAACCAATATGTCCAAATCTTCAACAAAATTGACACTAACAAGAGAAGAAGTATACTAAATTGTATTATAAGCTATGGACGGGTACTTAGAGAGATGTTCCGATTGACCTTGAGGTAGGTATACTTCCTTTCTTCGGCAGCCGCTACAACACATGCATGCCAGAGCTCCATTACTTTGATGATTGATGTCACCGCCGACGGATTTGACGCCAAACTTCCAGACGTCTTTGCCGATGCCGCCGGTGAATCCAATGACACCAGCGCCGTTGTTTCTTCTCTGACATATTGTTATCTGTAGAAACTCTAAGGTGTAATTGAGAGAAATTGGACGGAAGAGGAGAAGGAACAGTGAGATAAGTGTAACAGAAGCTCACTATCGAGTGGAATGGAGAAGAAAATTGAAGAAGAAAGAAAGACAGAGTAGAAAAGAGATAATTTCTTGATAATCATAATCTGCATTTCAGTACAAAAGGTATATAGTACCCTGACATAATTTATAAAATAAAGACACGTGTCCATTCTCTAACAGAATGAGGGACTGCTTAGGAAAAGTAAATATGAGGATTAAATTGACAATACTAAAAACTTAAAGGACTAAACATAATTTCAGCAATTGATAAAATAACAGCCACAACTGATTTTGTGACACTCCATCCCTCTTAAAAGCATGCCTATCTCTTCAAGTATCAGCAAAATCTGGAAACTGAGACCTTAGGAATTGGTAGTCCTCCATGTAGCTTCTTCAGGTAGTAAGTTGATCCATTGTACCAGAACCTAAACTGCCGCTTTATTTCCCTTCTTCACCATTCTCATGTCGAGTATGGCAACCGGGTACACCAACGGTTGTTCGTCAGGAGAACACACAGGGGGATCAATTGCAAGAGTCATTTTAGCACCAATCTTCTTCTTTAACTGACATATATGAAAAACTGGATGAATCTTGGCCGTGGGAGGCAATTCTAGCTTATAAGCAACTGGTCCTATTTTCTTCATAACTTGATATGGCCCATAAAACTTGGATGCTAACTTAAGGCTCTTCCTCACAACTACTGAGGTTTGTTTGTATGGTTGAAGTTTCAGGAAAACCCAATCTCCAACATTGAACTCTCTTTCAGTCCTCCTCTTGTCGGCATAAACTTTCATTCTATTTTGAGCTTTCTCCAGATTTTCTTTCAGCACCTTAGCCATAACCTGTCTCTCTTTCAATACCTTATCAATAGCCTCCACTTTGGATTGTGCCACCAGCTCAAAAGTCAATTGTGGTGGATCATATCCATAAATGACTTTGAAAGGAGTCATCTTAAGAGCAGATGATAATTACTGTTGTACCAAAACTCAGCTAATGAGAGCCATTTATTCCATTCCTTCGGTTTGTTTCCTGTCATGCATCTCAAATAAGTCTCCAGGCATCTGTTCAACCTCTCAGTCTGCCCATCAGTTTGCGGATGATAGGCAGAACTATACATCAACTGTACTTGCAAGTTTTTAAACAACTCTTTCCAAAAGTTACTTAGAAATACTTTGTCCCTGTCTGATACTATACTCTTGGGTAATCCATGCAACTTATAGATAGTATATAGGAACACTCTAGCTACCTGAGAAGCAGTGAAGGGATGAGAAAGAGCAATAAAATGCCCATACTTGCTATACCTATCCACTATCACTAGAATGGTGTCTTGACCTTCAGATTTTGGAAGTGCTTCTATGAAATCCATGGATATGTGTTCCCAAGCCTTGTTAGGTATAGGTAGAGGTTGTAGCAATCCTGGATATGCTACTTGTTCATCCTTACTCCTCTGACAAGTATCACACTCTTGTACCAATGATTTTACAGTCTCAATCATATTAGGCCAATAGAAAACAACTTTCACCCTTTGATAGGTGGCACATATCCCAGAATGACCTCCTAATCCAGAATTGTGAATGTTTGAGACCAATTGCCTCATGAGTGATCCATTATTTCCAACTCATGCCTTCCATTTGTATCTCAATACTCCTTGTTGTAGAGTTACTTTATTACCCCCAGCTTGGTTAACACTTAAGCTTGTGATTGCTTGCAGAACTTCTTGATCTCTTTCATAACTTGTCACTATCTCATCAATCCATTTAGGTTGTAACTTTGAAATCATCAGACATTGTGGCTCCATCTTCTGGGATAGGGCATCTGCCACTACATTTTCCACCCCTTTCTTATAATGAATCTCGAAGCTAAGTCCCATTAGCTTGGTCAGACCTTTATGCTGCAAAGAGGTAGTGATTTTATAATCTTGTAAGAACTTCAGACTGAAGTGATCAGTTCTGATTATGAAATGATGTGGGTGAAGATAATGTCTCCACTTATCTACTGCCTGAAGCAGTGCTATCAATTCCTTTTCATAAGTAGACAACCCTTGATGTTTCTTACTTAATGATTGGCTCATATAAGCTAAGGGTTTTCTATCTTGCATCAACACAGCTCCCACTCCAAAGTTGCTTGCATCTACTTTAGCACAAAAGTTTTAGTAAAGTCAGGTAATGCCAGTACTGGAGATTTAGACATAGATTCTTTCAATTTCATAAAGGCTGCAGTTGCTTCAGAGTTCCATACAAATTCTCCTTTCTTGAGTAAATTTGTCAGAGGTTTGCTTATTTGGGCATAACTTTTGACAAATTTTCTGTAGTAGCATGTCAAACCCAAAAAACCTCTCAAGGTATTGGGTAATGGCCATTCCAGCATTGCCATTACTTTAGACTGATCAGTACTGACTCCATTTCCAGATATGATATGCCCCAGGTACTCTACTTGTGGCTGACCGAATTCACATTTACTTTGCCTAGCAAATAATTTGTTCTTCCTCAAGAGTTTGAGAACAATCTCTAAATGTCTCACATGATCCGGCATAGTCTTGTTATATACTAGTATATCGTCAAAGAACACTAGTATAAATTTCCTCAGTTGATCCTGGAACACAGAGTTCATCAAAGATTGAAATGTTGCTGGTGCATTGGTAAGCCCAAAAGGCATAACCCTGAACTCTCATAGCCCATGATGAGTTCTGAATGCTGTTTTGAATTCCTCACCCGTCTTCATTATAACCTGATGGTATCCAGCCCTTAAGTCCACTTTGGAAAATATAGTTGCCCCAAACAACTCATCTAACAAGTATCAATCATAGGAATTGGGTACTTGTTCTTAACGGTGAGGTTGTTCAATCTCTTATAGTCCACACAAAGTCTCAAAGTGGAGTCTTTCTTTTTCACTAGTAGAGTTGGTGATGCAAAAGAAGATTGACTCTTCACTACTGTTTCTGCCTTGAGCATGTCATTAATGATAGCTTCAATAGCATTCTTTTGGTCAAAAGAATATCTATAGGGTCGGAGGTTGAAAGGTTGAGCACCTAGTACAAAATTGATCACATGATCACAATCTCTTTTGGGTGGTAATTCTGTAGGCTCTTGGAACACATCTTTATGAACTGTTAGCAGCTTAGTGATTTCTGGATGTACTTCACGTTCATCCTTGATAGCTAATCCAACACTCACCATAGACAATTTCGCTATAATTTCACAAGTCCCACATTGGAGCATCCTTTTGAGTGCTTCAGTATCCATTGTGGTTACTTCAGAATCCTGTCTCTTCATACAATGTGACTATTCTTCCATCAGTCATAAAACTTAGGCTGTGTGGCCTAGTGTGCAAAATTACAAGGGCAACCATGTCTATCCAGTCCATTCCCAAAATCATGTCACAACCTCCTACTTTCATTAATATCATATTGAAATTAAACTGCTCACTCTGCATCTTTCATCCAAACGATGGACTTTCCAGTTGGCAACTCATTAGCTGCCCATTAGCCACTGTGACTCGCAAGGGTCTCTGCATTGGTTGTATGGGCAATCTCAGTAGTTTAACAATGTGAGGGTCAACAAAAGAGTGAGTAGAGCCACTATCAATTAAGATTGTCATTGGCAACTTTCTAGCATAGCCTACAATCTTAATTGTAGACACAATTCCACTAGAGGTACTCAGTCCCAACAGTGCGTTTAAGGATACTTCAGCTGACTCTTCTTCCTCTAGAGTATCAGGTACATCAAAAACTCCTCAGGTTGCTCCACTTCTCCTTCAACTTCAACCCTATCAATAACATGTAATCTCTTCTGCTTTCACTGATGACTCGAAAAATACTTCTTCTTACACTTATAACAAAAACTTTGTTCCCTCAATGCTTCCAAGTTAGGTGGCAACATGTTTGGCTTGAATGGAGCCCTAACTTGTGGTCTTTGATTATGGTAAGTTATCCTCAATGGTGACTAATTTGGAGGAACAATCAAGGGTCTCATAGCATTTGGTTGTGGGTTTATGGGATAGGTAATGGCTAATGGCCTTGGGTTGGGTACTAACAGAATAAGTGCCTTGAATGACTCTTCATACAACTTAGCGTTCTCATAAGCATCCAGCACAGTAGTGGGATTAGTCAGTTTTACCAACTGCTTCAATTTTGGTCTGAGACCACTAATGAAACTTGCTACAAAGTGAGTTTCATTCAACAAGGGGTTAATTATAGTCATGTAGCTAGTAAGTTCTTCAAACTTGTCCTGGTATTGATCCACAAACCCCATTTGTATGAGTTTGTTGAATTCATCAATAATGTCTTGGGGCCTAATATTTTCGAATCTCCTGCAAACTTCAGTGCAGAACTTTGGCCATGTCAACCTTCCTCTATGGTTGACTAAAAAGCTATCAAACCAGATATCCACCCTTTCACCAAGGTGGACGGATGCATAACTAAGTTTCTCATGTTCACCTATATTGTATAGTTCGAAAAACTTTTCACATTTCCTTAACCAGCTCCGAGGATTAGTGCAATCAAATTCTGGGAAATTAATTTTTGGTTTGAGAGATCTGTGAGGAGAGACAGATTCTAGAGTATGTATGATTGGAGTGGGGAGTAACAGGGGAAAAAAAGAATAAAGGGGGTTCCGAAACAAAGGAGGGCTCGAAAAGAGAGGTGCTGGGGGAAAAGTGAATCCCCTACCTACTTCAAAAACAGATGGAGTGAATGGAGGTTGAGAACCTACCATATGAGAAGAGGAACTTACCATCGGACATTTGCTATGCGAAGTCTGGCCAGTTTCCAAATGGAACTGAGTTCCCTGACCTCCTTCTGGTGTTGCCTGTGGAGTCAAATCAGTTGGGGTGGTCATGGGAGAGCTATGAGTGTTCTACAATCCCATATTCGAAATGATAAATTCGAGTTTCTTGTTCGTCTCACAAATCTCACCCAGATGAACTTGAAACTGTGAGTGACTTAACTCGAGGGTTTCGAAATGTTTGCCCACATCACCCACGAAAACAGAGAGTTGGCTTCGCACCATACGGATATCGTCTTGCAAACTCTGAAGCTCCGGAGGTAATAACATTCCGGGAAGCGTCGAGGTATCAGGAGGCTCTGATACCATTGTAACAGAAGCTCACTATCGAGTGGAATGGAGAAAAAAATTGAAGAAGAAAGAAAGATAGAGTAGAGAAGAGATAATTTCTTGATAATCATAATCTACATTTCAGTACATAAGGTATATAGTACCCTGACATAATTCATAAAATAAAGACACGTGTCCACTCTCTAATAGAATGAGGGACTGCTTAGGAAAAGTAAATACGAGGATTAAATTGACAATACTAAAAACTTAAAGGACTAAACATAATTTCAGCAATTGATAAAATAACAGTCACAACTGGTTTTGTGACACTAAGGTACAATAGCATTGGGGAAATGGCAGGAAAAGAAAAGTCTCCACCTTAATATTAGGGAATTTTAAATTTTGAGGATTAACAGGGTTAATGACCCCCACAAATTGCTAAGGAATTACAAGGTTAATTAAACCTCTGCAATTAGATGCAATTTACGGGAGTTATATTAACCTCCTCAATAAAACCCACAGAATTTAAGGGTTTTTCTGTAGTGATATGATCTCTCTGTAAGTGCACACTCTTTTTTAATGAAAGCCCTTCGTTATTTATAGACAAAAAGGCATTTCCATCATTTATTCTAATTCACTAAAGTTATAGTGATTCCTTTTTCTTGTATGATTTGGCTTTTTTCACCACTTTTAACTTTTACGGCTCCTAATCCCATTTGAACTAGGTCTTGTGAGATCACGTTGAATCAACCTGGTTCTTGCCTTAATGTTTACTTTGCCATTCTTCAAAATCGTTATTTATTGACTCCAACATTATTCAAATATGCGAATGAGATGAGATTTCTTTTAAAATAAGTTATTATTTTAAAATATGATGTTTTGTAATGCAGCTAGACCTAAAGCTCAGGTCACCCTTTGGCTGCAACTACAAGGGAAAATGCTCACAATTGACAAACTAGCAAACTGGGGAATACAAGTGAATCCTTATATTTTCTATGCAAAAAATAAAATGTGACCAGAGATCATATGTTTAACCACGCATTGTTGATTGTCACCCTAATTTATGTAGACTCATACATGATTACATGCTTATGTTCTAAAGATGTTGATTGTATAACCACACATAACAAGTTACATCCTTACATCATACTTATGCTTTCTCAAACATTGTTCTAAGGATGTTGATTGTATAACCACAACTCTTCATCATACATCTCTAATCACTACACCCAATTTATGTGGACTCTTACATGATCATATGACTTGTTTAAACTCATTTAATTGGATAAATTTTAAAAATATAATTTATTATTAATTAATTGTTGTCTTTTATAAATTCTACTAGTTTTGGTCTACATATAAGTGTCAGATTCTAATAGGTGAAGTATCGACAATGCTTTAAAATAGATATAAATCCGAATATACCTTACTAATGTAAGAGTGTAAATCTCATTGGTCATACATACACCACGCACATAGAGATGTATCGATTGTACAAAGGGTTTATATATTTTGATAACTAGTAAATATTTACATGTATAAATTTTACAACGGTAACAAAAGTTCAAATTTCACTTTTTCAACGGTAACATCTGGTTATTTTTTAGTATAAAAGGAAGGCAATTCCTAATAAATAACTCAAATACCTCCATTTTTACAATGTCTCAAACATCCAAAGCAAAAAAGTCTTACAATTGTCATTGTGGTAATCCAACTACGTTGAGGACGTCACACACCGATACAAATCCAGGTCGACAATTTTTTAATTGTGCAGTTGGCATATGCTCATTTTTTAGGTGGCTTGAAAATGAATCATCAACGAGTAGCCCATCAAATTTTCAAGGCGTTGCCAAATTTGAATTATTAAAAAAGCTATGGGAATCCGAAGAAAATAGGGATCTGCTAATGACTTTCTTAAAAGAAGCCGAAGAGCAGAGGAATCACTTGAAAGTGTTGCTAGCTAAAAGATGCTGAAAGAGATAGAGATCAACTAAAAGAAAGGTTGATTTTGGCAAAAGAAAAAGAAAAACGCCTAAAAACTGTATTGTGTGATTTATTATTGGTGTTTGCCTTTTAGAAATGTGTAACAAAAATGTAGTCTGAATAAATTTATTGCACTCTTATATCTTTCATTTTAAATCGATAATGTTATAAATCAACACTGATAGCAATCTATAGTATTAAACATACAATTTTATTATCGATAATTCACGAGCCAATGCATCCTATCCAGCTGCTGCTAGCAACGCATGTCATTTTGGCTGAGTATGAAGCAAATTATCCATCATTTGGTATTTAAAATTTTAGGGAGAGCTTGACAATTCTCTTCTGTACTATTGTCATTGCAACAAGGGTATGCTAGCAACTCTCTTAAAGTCCAGGTTTTTTCTTCCTTTGTGGTGTGATTTATCATATTCTACTTGTTTTTGATAGCCAGTAAAGCCTCGAGTCATAATGCTTGTTGTGAGTACATTCTTGCGAATGTTGAAAATTATTTAGTTAGGTAGGTCAGTTAGCTTAGTCCATCAAAGTTTGTTCTTGCAAGTTTTGCTAGTTTTTGTATTATGTAAAATCAAGTTTTTGACTTTTCTTGTTTCACCAACTGCCTCTAGACTATCAACCTTTGTCTATGCAAATATTTTGCAAGTGATTTTTGAAGATATCATATGATCCTCTTGGACCTTAGTTGCTACCTACAGAATCATGACTAGGATGTATCAAACTGCAAAGTACCTGCCAATAGATAGTTATGATACACAACTAAGGATATATATCAATTTGTTCATTGCACTAAAGCATACAAAACACCATTCTTAGGTTTTCTCTTCATATTGTTCTTGAGGCAATTCTTCTTTCTCTAATTTGTCTTCTTTGACTACTAGTACATACTTCGTCCACTTAAGACCTCTTAGACAGTTAAAGAATATTACGAGATTATTATTCTCAAAACAAAGGTTCTTAGAAGTTGGATATTTAATTAATATAGTAGTTAAGGGTATGCAATTGGGATTAGAAGCCTCAAGTAATCTTCAAAGTACATAAAGTGAAGTTGTGAAGCAGAATTATCAGTTGCTTATTTTCATATACTTTCAACATATAAACAAATTTAACAGAAAACAAGAACTAATGACTGCTAATACAGTAATTCCTCTACCAAAATGCAATGTAGGGCCTCGCAACCTTCCCATATCCAATGGCCTTCTTGTAAACTGGTTTGCGCATCATGCCACATTCTGCTTCAGACTGATGCTTTACTCTATACTTGTTCGTCTGGTGTTCTCTATCTATAGGAGCAGAGTCCTTGATTCCTGCATCTCTCGTTCTCGATTTCCCTTCACCGTTGCTTCTACTGGACTTTTTTTCTTCAGTCTGAATCACCTTCGACTTCTTCTGTTTTATGAATTTCCTCTTAAAAGCACTGGCATCACTTTCACCCAAGTTATTACCTAAATAGTCTTGTTCCCTTGATTTTCTTTTCTTTACCGAAACTTCCCTTCCGTTATGTGCTTTTACATCAACCGAACCCTTAGCACCATGATTTTGAAAGTTATTTTGAATGAGACTTTGGTACAGGGCATGTAGAACCCTTGTCATATCGTCCTCACTAATGTCACAACAGTTCATGCCAGGAAGCCAGTCTAACATAGTGCAGATCCAACTCTGAGAAAATTGATGGGGTTTTGTACCATACGGCAGAAGCCTCCGCACAGCGAATCGAATCTCCTTGTATAATGAATGGAACAACTGGTGGCTTATCCCCAGAAGTCAGTTCCGGGCAGTGTGTCTTATCAGAACCAGGGTGTAAATCACTACTTTTCAGGGCAGCAGTATTATCAGAAGAACGAAACTTAATCCTAATCTTAATGGGTTTGTGCGAAGAAATAGGGTAGGGGAAGGGAGTTTTTGAGATATCTGTGGTTGAATTACAAGTTGATCAATCGGCAAAAACGCCCCAAATTCTCATCAGAAACAGCTCCTTCAAAATCTTTCATATAATCGCCCAAAACACTTTGAATCTTAGCATCAATGTCTATATGAGAATCATCATATAGTTCTCCTTCTTCTACTTCGTCTTCTTCCTTTTGAATTTTCACTAAATCAATGTGAGAATCATCATATATTTCTCCTTCTTCAATTTCGTGTTCTTCCACCATGGTATTTTCCTACTCTTATGCTCACAGTTTCTAAATTTGTTTGCAACGCTAACAACAAAATCCGCTTATTTATAACTAATTAGGATTAGTAGTCCTAAACCGAATCAATATAGGAAAAACCTCCTGATTAAGCCATGTCGCATAATCAGGCATGAAATTTAGTAACTTATTACCGACTAACTATAATCTAAATAACTAACACAACTGGCATCACATTAATTAAAAAAATAAAATAGACAAGTCAGTTTCGTAATTAAAAATTAAAAACTATTTTTTGTGAGAGATAAATGTTGCAATTTCCTTTCTTTAATACTTTAAAAAGACATTGATCCTACGAGGACGTAAAAAGTACACGGAAAATTTCAATATAAATTACTACAATTTTTCTTTTAAAAAAATGTAAATCAATTTAAAAAGTCGAAATAGAAAAAAAAAATGCAACCTGAAATTCAAAATTCTACACTCCAATAAATTTTTTGATTGGATTTTGAATTATTATTCAAACTAGCTAAATTATCCACGCTCCGTGCGGGTGAACTATCCTAATTAGCTTACATGTTATATATTGATTTTGTTGTGCAGTTGATAACATTAATTAAAATCCAAAAGCACATCTAATTTTAATTTGATGAAATAACTATTACAGACGATATTTCAATTAAGGCCTTGCACATTGCTCCTATTGTCACATCTTTCATTTGCAGAAGTTTATCAATATGTGAGTTGTAAGTATCCTCTTCTTATTATGAAAATATTTCCAAATATGTGTCTATTCGAGTACATAATTTACTTAATAGAACTCTTTAGTGGCTCTATCTAAGATAGAATTATCCGTCTAACTATTCTGAACAATATCAATAAATTCTAAATATCGAGTACACTACAGCTTATCAAATTTGAAGGGTTTGGGTACCTTGTTCTCGTAATCCTAAAACAGAGTAATAAGCGAAGGTGAATAGTCTGAATGAGTGCAAGGGAGGCCTTTTTTGGTCAAAAGGCTAGTTATATTATAAACTAATGAGGATTGGGTCTGCTAGAGAAAATGACATAAATAGTCGTAGGTCTAAAATGGTCCATTAACTATACACTTACCGGATTTAGTCCTTTAACTATTCAAAAATTTATCAGCTTTGGTCACTTAACTATACACTTACCGATTTTAGTCCTTTAAGTATTCAAAAATTTATCAGATTTGGTCTTTGTCCATTTTTTAAATACAAATAGCTTAGGTTTATATTAACGGAAATCCTCGTGAAATTAAATCTTTAACCCATTTTTAAAGTTGTTTCTCTATCCCCACCTTTTTTTCTTCAAACTACTCTTGTGAAAAGAACAATAACGTCAACGATTCAAAATAAAATTAATGAGGAAATAAGATATAAGTCCTAATTTTATTCAATGGAGGATAAATTAAGCATATAATTGTTGTTAATGACTTGAATCCACACTTGAATATGCTAATCAGTGCGAATTTTATTTAATCTACTCAAATTTCTTTACGTAAAATAAAATGAATAGAATAATAAAATTGATCTATTTAAAAAAAAAATTAAAAAATTGCAAATCTACCATTTTATAAATTTCAATTTCTGAAAAATTAAACAAATTCCGTTCAATAAAGTCGTTGGAGTACAAACTTTGAATTTAACGAGTACTAATTTTTTTCTTTTTTATAATAAAGTTTAGCATATTCAAGCCATTAGTAGCAATAATATGCTTCATTTTATCCTCTATTAAATAAAATTATGACTTATATTTTCTTTTCTAGTGAATTTTATTTTAAATCGTTGAGGTTAAGGTTCTTCGCATAAGGTTAATTTGAAGAAAAAGTAGCGGAGAGAGAGAAACAATAGAAAAAATTGCTAAAGGATTTAATTTCTCGAGGCATGGATTCTGTTAATATAAACCTAAGTTATGTGTATTAAGAAAATGAACAAAGACCAAACCTGATAAGTTTTTGAATACTTAAAGGACTAAAATCGGTAAACTTATAGTTAAGGGACTAAAATCGGTAAGTGTATAGTTAAGAGACCAAAACTGATAAATTTTTAAATAGTTAAAGGACTAAATTCGTTAAGTGTATAGTTAAGAGATCATTTTAGACCTACTCCTATAGTTAAGGAACTATTTATGTCATTTTCTCGGTCTACTACATGCAGCTTAAGTGTTGGAAGTTTGAGCCATAAAAAAATATTACAAAAATCCCCTCTCGAATACATCTCTATCTCCTTCAAATACATTCATATCCCCGCTCGAATACATCCCTCCCATTAGGTATGTATGATTTGCAATGTATCAGACAACCAAGGAAGGTATCCAAAAGCAATGAAAAATTCAAAAAAAAAAATTGGAAAAACTTCTGATATAGGATTAGGATGTAATTAGACCCTTAATGTCTGAAATTTCTGTACTTTATACTTTAAATAATTGCTACAAAAATTTAATTTCCTTGAATACATAGTTCCTGAAATGTCTGTCCATACTGCGCTATTTACTAACATTGGAGGAGCTATCAAAAAGGTTGGATCTCTGAAAGCACTGTACTAGAGACCTTCCTTACTAAGCTTGTCTGACACTATATTCTGCTCCCGAAATATGTGTGTGTTGGCATCACTGCTCTCAGCTTCTCCATTAATAACCTGCATTCAAAGATTAAGGGTGTGTTTGGTATGAAGGAAAATGTTTTTCATGGAAAATGTTTTCCTAGAAAATGTTTTCTTGAAAAACAAGTTGATTTTTGACTTATTTTCTCATGTTTGGTTGGTGAGTAGAAAATACTTTTCGGAAAAGATTTTTTGTGTTTGATTTATGAATGAAAAATGTTTTTGAAAAATTTCTTTTATTTTTATTAGAGTAGAAAATAATTTTTGAAATTGAAAATATTTTTTAAAAACAAACTTAATTTTTTTTTGGGGTGGGGGGGGTCGAGGGTAGGGGTGAAAAATTGAAATTTTAAAGTTAAAAATATTTTTTAAAAACAAACTTAAATTTTTTTGGGGGGGTGGGGGGCTGGTAGGGGTTGGGTGGGTGGGGGGTCGAGGGTAGGGGTGAAACAATGAAATTTTGAAGTCGAAAATATTTTTTAAAAACAAACTTAAACTTTTTTTTTTGGGGGGAGGGTGGTAGGAGGTGGGTGGGTGGGTGGGGGTCGAGGGTAGGGGTGAAAAAATGAAATTTTGAAGTCGAAAATATTTTTTAAAAACAAAACTTAAAATTTATTTTTGGGAGGTGGGGGGGTGGTAGGGGGTGGGGGGATCGAGGGTAGGGGTGAAAAAATGAAATTTTGAAGTCGAAATATTTTTTTAAAACAAAACTTAAAATTTATTTTTGGGAGGTGGGGGGTGGTAAGGGGGTGGGGGGTCGAGGGTAGAGGTGAAAAAATGAAATTTTGAAGTCGAAAATATTTTTTAAAAACAAACTTAAATTTTTTTTGGGGAGTGGGGGGCTGGTAGGGGTGGGTGGGGAATGCGTAGGGGGGTCGAGGGTAAAGGTAAAAAAATGAAATAATATTTTTTTAAAACAAACTTAAATTTTTTTCTTTTTGAAGGGGGTGGGGCTGATAGGGGGCTGGGGTGGGGGGCGAGGGTAGGGGGTAAAAAATAAAAAAATGAAATTAGAAATATCTTTTAAAAACTATTTTTAATATATTTTTGGGAGGGGTGGTGATAGGGGTGAGGGTGGGGTAAAAATATTGAATTAAAAAACAAACTTTAAATTATTATTTTTTTGGGGGGTGGTTGGAGGGTTGGTTTGAGGGTAGGGACAAAATAAATTGATTTTTTCAATAAATTTTTTTTTAATTGGAAGTTGAAAGAGAGTTTTGGAAAATGTTTTCCTTAAGTTTTGAAGGGAAGTCATTTTCCTTAAATTTAAGGGAAATGAGTTGATTTGGAAAACATTTAACCCAACCAAACATGAGAAAATTGGAAAACATTTTCCAGAAAATATTTTCCTTCGTACCAAACACACCCTAAGTTAGTAAAGAGGTGATTATCGTGTTCAAACATATTGATCAGTTCCATGGAGTCTGTGTTGATGTCTATTGGGCTCAGCTTATATTTCAATGGCCATAAGCACACCTTGTCTTAGCGCACGAACCTTGCCAGGATTGGGTTGGCATGGGCTTCTTTGCTGATAAAAGCCAATGATCCAGTCACCTCTATCGTTTCTGATAACATCTCCAAGACCTCCTGGTCCCGGGGCTTTCTTTCGCAGCCCCATCAGTATTCAGTTTAAACCTACCTGGCACACGAGGTTTCCACTTGACCTGGATGACATATTTCTGATCAAGGTTAGTAATATAGTAGAGTCAAAATACATGTCGATCCAAAAGTCATTAGCAAAACATTTATCTAACCTTTCAGGTATTCGAGCATTTAAGTAGGTCATCATTCACATCATAACAATACCACCAGGTGTGATAAGAGGATCAGTCCATAATACAGGATTGGGAATTTTTGGATTGAAAAATCACACCACAAAGGAAGAAAAAACCTGGACTTTAAGAGAGTTGCTAGCATGCCCTTGATGTTATGACAACAGTACGGAAGAGAATTGTCAAGCTCTCCATCAAAACTTTAAAAAAACCAAATGATGAATTATTAACTTCATACTTAGCCAAAATGAGATATGTTGCTGGAAACAGCCGGATAGGATGCATTGGCTCGTGAAAAAGGATATGGGAGGGCACCCAAGGGAGTGGCTTAGTTATCAATGAAGTAGGTTGAGAATTATGAGGTTTAAAGTTAAAATTAAGAGGAGGCAAAACCACAATATAACTTTGACCATGAGGAGCGCGCAAGCTGGATCCGAATGGAAGGCAAGATATTTTTATTTTATAACCTCTTCTATTCTTTTTGGAGATAAAGATTCTAATACTGTAACTCCTTATCTTTGTCTTACCACAAAATGTTTGACAGTTAATTAATAACCCATGGAGGTTCATGTGTACACATAGATATCCCAGTGAAGCAGTGAGTGAATCTGGCATCCTACTAGAGTGCCTGAGTGTCCATAATACTTAAACCACAATGCCTCTTCATCAATCAATTTATTTTTCTCTTGCTAATCGAATTGTCTGAACTGATTTCCGATAGAATTCACAAATCAAGTTTTACTTGAGAGACAAAACTAACAACTTTGTGCAGTAGTCATGACAAAGCCTGTATAAATTATATGGGTAAGGACATATACAAACAAGTACACATTCGGAGACCTAAACATACTTAAACAATTTGTTATACATTAAAGACCATTTCAATCAATTAAAATACATTAAGACCACAAAATGCATATTACCCATACGTTAAGCACCATTTCGGTCATTTTCTCTATGTATATGTGTAGGTATATATACCCAAACCTACATAATGAAGCTCAAAATTGCTAGCACATTCCGCAAAAGCAAAGAATCATACAGTAGATCTTTTTAAAAAAAAAAAGAAAAACATTGAGAAACCACATAAGTGCTTAAACTCCAACACATATAGGCCTGCACAAAGTTGACCACTGCTATATATTTTCATTTTCTCAACACAGAAATAGTAATACTCTAATAAAAAAAAGTCTATCAACGGATTGGAAGTAGCGTATGAGAATTATTGAACATACTTCTAAATTTGGTGTCAGTCTTTTTTCATATAGTTCAAAATAAATAATTATTCAAAGTTCTAGAGTTTTGTCGAATCGTTTTTTCATTTTTGCCTCTTATTTATATTTTCTAGGTGGTAAGTAATTTCAAGAGAGTTAATTGCTCATATTTATAATTTTACTTTAAATTATTTATATTTCCAATAATAGTTTAAGAATATCTAAAATGGTAAAACTGAAAAGTGGTGTTTATTTTATATTCTAAACTATTTTTCATAATAGGTGTACATTGCCTCAAGAATTCACTTATTTGTTCTTATTTTGAAATAGAGAGTATTAATTGATTTTTTTTAGATTTTTTAATTGTTCAAAATAATTGAATTATTCAAAGTTTAAGATGGATGTTCGAAATTTTTTCATATTCGTCATTTTCTTTAGGGCAACTTTCGCATATAGCCATTCAAAAATGATTTAATTTCGCTCTATAGTTTTAGTTTGCTAATTACGATTCGTAGCTACATGTTATAGGGAGGTCCTCCCTAGTAGGTGTATCTTCTAATTCATCTTCTCCCGAACCAACTTCTACTTCTTCACCTGAATTTTCAACAAGATAAGGATTATCACCATAAATTTGTTGTAAAAGTTCATGATCGAGTTGAGCATTTGAATCAATATCATAAGAAGTATTATCAACATAAGTAGAATCATTTGTATTAAATCTAACTCTAGAAGTACCACCACATTTATTCTTATTTTTTTCCTTACTACTTTTTTTAGTAAAATTAAATAATCTACTAATGGCACTTGGTTCCTTCTCTTTTCCTTTACCGGTATCTTTTTTGTTAGAACTCATATTTAATTATATGTAAAGTATAATATAAAAATAATAATAACACAAAAATTAATGACGAAAAATAAAATATAAATATTATGAAACGAATGTACCAAACGTCTGCGTTAATAGCAGACGTTATAACCGATTCTTGAAGCTTGTAGTTTGTTGTAACTTGTAACTTGTAATTTGGAACTCCAATATTTGATAGCAAATATAATATGAAAACTTAGATATATATATTATGATATATAATATGAAAACTTAGAATTGAAATATATGTATTATGATATAATATGAGACTTAAATGAAATAAAATATTGAGATTTGAGACTTAAGATTGAGAGTTGAGAGTTGAGACTTGAAAGAATATAAAAAATAGATGAGAGAATATATAATTTTGTAAGAAATAAAAAGGGATAGAGGGGTATTTATAATATTAAAAGTGGGTTAAAGTGTATTTATAATAACTTGAGGGTTTAAAGTAAATTATTAAAAGTAGGGGTGGTAGGGGGTGTTGGTTGGGGGAAAAAACTGCCAAAATATCCGTGGGGGGGGGCCCACTAGCCGTTACCCAACGGATAGAATTTTTTTTAAAAAAAAAAAAAAAAAAAAAAAATTGTTAGGGGATCCCGCGAACCGGCCGGTTCATCCGGGCCGGGTCTACCGGGACCAATGGATGAACCGGACCGGTACCGGTCCCCTATCCCGAAAATCCCCCATCCCCCTTCTTCAAACGGGACCGGGTCCGGCGGGCCGGTTCTCGGACCGGTCGCGGGCCGACCCGGTCCCCCTGCCACCCCTAAGGGAGGATAGTGGCGAGATTGGGAGAGAGAGCAGAGAGGCGGGCGAGAGAGGACAAAGAGTGGAGAGAGATGAATTGTTTATGTATATCTCTCAAATAATTGTATATATGTAACTCTTATACATATGTATTTGTATATCTAGCGAGCGAGATTGGGAAAGGGAGGAGAGAGGCGAGCGAGAAAGGACAGAGAGTGGAGAGAGGCAAACTGTAAATGTATATCTGTCAGATAATTGTATATATATAACTGATATACATATGTATTTGTATATCTGACGAGCTAGATTGGGAGGGAGGAGAGAGGCGAGAGAGATTGGGAAAGATAGGAGAGAGGCTAGCGAGAAAGGTCAGAGAGTGGAGAGAGGCTAATTGTGTTTGTATATATGTCCTGTAATTTATGTGTGTATAATTTGTGTTTGTATATGTATAAAAAAGGACAGGTAACATAATTAAAGTTAAAAATTAAGTTGTGAGCCGCAATTAATTCAAACTATAGCTATATTAGCTAATTAACTAGTATATTTTTTCTTTTCCGCGTAATTTTCCCTTTTCTTTATCAAAGTTTTATATTTTCTATGAGATAAAATACACTCCTTACAAAGTTTTATTTATGATTTCATAAAATATTATCATAATAGTGAAAATTATGGCTTAAATTATGTCCTTGTATCCGAACTACATATTATGTATTCGTGCTAGTTTTTAATGTGTCAGAACTACATATTATGTATCCGATTTATGTTATAATGTATCCGAGATACTCTTTAATGTATCCGAACTACATATTATGTATCCGGTTTATTTTATAATGTATCTGAACTACATATTATGTATCCGAGCTAGTTTTTAATGTATCCGAGCTACATATTATGTATCCGATTTATGTTATCATGTATCCGAGCTACATATAATGTAATTTCATATTAAAACTATTGACAATCTTAAAAACATATTTTTTACTTGACTAACTAAACTTAAATACCCCTAATCTTGCAATAGGAGTTAGGGATGTACTGCAAAATTGGCTTATTGGTATTGGTATTGGATTATTGGATTATCGGATTAACGGTTGGTGAACAGATTAAAATTTTATAGTTAACATTTTATCATTGCGGGATCAGATTACTCAATTTTCTTATTGGGGAAACCGTTAACCCGATAATTCTCTATTTGTTAAGAAAATACTTATGTGCATGCACCCTCAAAACTTAGATTTTTATATGTGTCTCACTTTGATTTACAATTACTAAATTACCAGCTTAAGTAGGGCTAGAATTTTTTTGTTTGTTTGATGGGAGATCAATATATTGGTGAGTGAAAGCAAAAGAAGAGAGCATGAAATGGTGGAGTTAATACACCGCCCGCTAACCATCCTATAATTTTTAATCTGATACCAAATCAATTATCAATAGCTCAGGGCGAAGCTATAGTCATCCAATCGAAAAATTACGCTGTATATATATATTAAATTCTGAGTTTGAATGATATACATGAGCGAATTTAAGAAGGCTTATGAGGTATCACGTGACACTATTTCCTTGAAATTTTTTACTAAATATGTTATATAGGATTAGAAAGGAAAAACATAAAAGATATATTTCAAAAGGTGACACTCCTTAAACAAAGGTTGCTTGCAGCGCAATTGGTCAAGCATTGAGAATCTGTAAAACCTCATTTTAAATAAAAATTTTATGTTTTTTTCCCTTCTTTCTCTTTAATGATGATATTCAAAAAAGAAAACCCAATAAAAAAGAGTTAATTTTTATGTTACTTCCCTTCTTTCTCACATTAATAGTAATTATTTTTAATGATGATATTACTACTTATTAGAAGAGTCTACAAGCAGGCATGTCTTCGTCAACATGCCTGCTTGTATGATGAAGGATAGTTTTGGTATTTTTTATGTTTTATTATTCACCAAAAGAGTATTTTGCTTCTTGAAACTTGAACCTTTCTGTTGTTAAACGAAAAAACCCAGCCAATATTAACATATTGACCCGTGTGTCCCAACTTGCTTTATAAGGTCGGCTGAGAGGCGTCATTTCATACTAAAAATTAGCA
Organism: Solanum verrucosum; assembly: GCF_900185275.1. Lineage (NCBI taxonomy): Eukaryota > Viridiplantae > Streptophyta > Magnoliopsida > Solanales > Solanaceae > Solanum > Solanum verrucosum. Next base: position 5,425,428 of record NW_026020378.1, read on the forward strand.
TAACTTTTTAGAAACATTTATCCTATTCAAGTAAATTATTAATACTTCTTCTATTAAGGAAAATATTAAAGGATATAATTTAAATCATAATTTTCATTATTGTCTTTTATAAAATCATAAATATAACTTTATAAGTAGTGTAATTTATCTTCAAGAAAATATGAAACTTCTATAAATGAAAGCACAAATACAAAAGAAAATTCAAATATTCATCTTGAACTTTGAACAATTCAATTATTTTGAATAATGAAAAAAGCCTAAAAAATCACTTATTATGAAATAGAGGGAGTATTTAGTGTTTCATTTTAATTTAGTTGTCTTACTTTCCTATATATTTTGTTATATATTTTAAAATTATATAAGAAATATTATTTAAAAAATTACGTAAAAAACATAAATCACAATAATTAATAATTTAAAATATTTAAAAACCATATAAACATTTGATTGACTCTGCATTTCATGTGCCACATGAATTGAGATCGAAAAAGTAACATATATTATATGAAAATAGCGTAACAAATATTACAGATTATAATATAATTAACAATTTAAAATATTCTATAAAATACCTAACTTTGCAAATTTCATCAATATTATATAAATTAAAAAATTAAGAGTAACATATATTGGGCTCGTGCTGGCACGAGCACAATATCTTATACATTATACATTATATACACAATAGTATAAGATTCTCCAAGCACACATGTCTTCGTCGTCATGTGTGCTTCTTGGTATAACCATTGTGTTGAAGGCCATTTTTGCCATTACAGATGGAACTCTTCCCATTTAGTTAAACGTGTCACATTCTAAAGGCCTCAACAGTCACAACATTACCACAACTTTTCTTTAATCTATTCTCTACCATTATATATACGTGTATACATCCTAAATCTCCATTTTTAATTAAATATAAAAAAAATTCTTAATCAACTTGTTGTCTTAAATTGTTGAATGTACCAAATTTCTTGTAATTTTATGGTTCTAAATATATCATGTGAAAAGTAGAAACAAAAAATAAATTAACAAAAAAAATAAGATAAATAAATTAATGAGTAAAGTAATAAATGGATAGAAAAACATTAAATAAGAAACAATTATAATCAAGTTATGTGACTAATTATAAATTTTGTGATAGTACAACATCATAATAATTAACAATCCTAAATATTTCAATAATTATATTTAAAAATTACGATAAAAAGTATTCTTTTAAGTCTACAAATGTCATCTTTGCCATATAATTGGAGGAGAGAGATCAAAGGAACTTTCAATAATTTTATATATACCATGTTAGTTAAAAGTATTATAAATCACAATAATTAATAACTAAAAATATTTTTAAAAGATTACTATTAAAAAAATACTTGCTTGATTCTCAAAATTTTACTTGTCACATAAATTAATTGAAATAGAAAAAGTAACATAAATTGGGCCGTGCCCCTGTTTCTAGTTAAAAAAGAGTTGTAATTGAATATTTTGAGTTGTAAATATTTTAAGATATATATATATATATATATATATATAGTTTCTCATTTTAAAAGGTGTAATCTCATTTTAATACATTTTTTATGTTTTTTCCCTTCTTTCTCACATCAGTAGTAATTATTTTTAATGATGTTATTCAAAATAGAGAACTCATTAAAAAAGAGTTATATATATATATATTATTTCTCATTTTAAAAGGTGACACCGCTGACGAGAAATCCTACGAGTTAAGTTGTTCTGGGTTCAAACCCCTTTATAAGCACCACATTTTTTGTTTTATTTCATCAAGCAAATACATTTATTTTAAATTATTAATTCTTAAATAATTCTCAAGTTTGTTAATTCTTAATATTAGTATTTAAATAAATATAGAGTTATATATATATATATATATATATTATGAATTATTTATTTGAAATATGTTATTAAATAGATAATAATTGTATATATAATTTTATCCAATATACAATGTAATTTTGATTTTTTGAATCTTTTTTCTTTAATTGTGTGATTTGTGTTTAGAATAAATCTAGATTCATTTAATCAATTAGTATTTCACTTTATACACATTAATTTATATATTTTTTATATTATAAAATTAATGCGCAGAAAAAACATCGTGATTGTTTGTGTATGGTAGAAATAAATGTTGGGATCGTTCAACATGGCAGAATCACTAGGCTAACAAAATAGAATCAACTCACTTATAGAAATTTTTTTATTCTTGATCACCTTGATAAAAATTCTAGCTCTGCCATTACGATAGCTATTGATTGATTAGCGAATTAGTAAATTTAAAATCTTATCTTCTACAAGCCAAATCCTTAAGCATAATTATCCATCTGATCCGTCCAATATGCAGCCCGAACATGAGTGAAATGACCCCTGAATTCTTGTCCAGTTTAGAGGTGTTCTTAACATTTCTATCATTTTTTTATTTATTAAAACTCTCATGCTCCTACAAGAGTTTGAGACCACTTGTTATTAGGGCTGTGTATCGGTCGGTTCGGTTCAATTTTGAAGTTTATTGGTTTAACTTATTAGTTATCGATTTATAGACATGCTAAATTGTTATAAAACCCTTAAGCTATTGACTTATCGGTTATTGATCGTTATCGGTTTAACCATTAAGATTTGACACAAAAAGTATTTGAAAATCACTTATAAACAAGGTGACAAACCAAATGAAGCATGCACATGAATTCACAGATTGCATCTTACTCAAAAGCACGCTCAAGAGTTTGAGAAAGCTAGAAATAAAATTAGAAAACCAAACTATAAATCAAGGACCTTATAAAAATGATATAAATATAATTATTTAATTTACTATCGAGTTATGGATTAACCCGTTACAAAACCTCAAACCGTTAAGAATAGATAATCCGATATAAAAAAATTAAAAACATTATCAAAACCTCTAAACCAATAACCAATTATTGATAAATCAATAACTTTTTTCGGTTCGGATTATCGATTTCGGTTCCGTTTTGAACGACTCTACTTGCTATGTCATATGACAAATCCAGGGGTGGCTCAACATAATTCGAGACCTAAAGCGAAATTTTAATTACAGGCCTAAAATATAAATAAATTTATCCGTATTTATTTATTTTCTAAATTTCTAGATGTAAATTATTTCCTAGTATCTTTTTTATAAATGTTTTTTTCAAATAATTTTTTTAATTATTATTTTTAGGTATGATTTCATCAATTCAACATTGGAAAACAACCTTTTATTGAGACAATTATTATATGAATTGTTAACATAATTCTATAAGTGATAAGTTGATAAAATTTAAATAAAGATAAGAGTTAGAATCATAGAATCTAATTCAAAAGATTGATAATTTGGTATACCCTACTTTAATATGAAAAATTACGAAGAAATAAAATAAAATTTATAATTCACTTTTTGACTATTGATTCATATTTTTGACAGAGTATTGCTCTAACTATCAAAGATTTTAAAAAAAAAAAAAGTGCAAACAAAATTAAAAAGGATAAATAATGTGAGTATTAGCGAAAAAATGTGAGTGAAATATAATATTTTCTTGATTTCTTTTATTTTAATGCGATTAAGAAGAAATTTGAGCCTCTCAAAAATTGGAGGCCTAAGACATTGGCTTTAAATATATTTAAATTCAATTGATCAAATAGAAAGATACTTTTAATGCTATTAATAGTTGTTTTACAAGGAAAACGCGTTGTTTTCTACCCACCTTTCCTTGTTCTCTTTTCTTTTGAGAGTCCTCAATTTTTATTTTCAAACGTCCACCATATGGTAGGCTTGTGGGGTATATACATGGACCCCAATCAGTATATTAAAGAAGCAAAGAAGTATAGATTTGTGGCTTTTGAGAATCCACAATAATCTTCTTATTTTTTTCAAGAGGTCCTTTCATAAATATATTAGTAAAAATAATGTATGTATTAAATTTGTGTATTATTAATATTTTATTTAATATTTTTAAATTTATGTATATATTTTATTGTGTATGGCTAATACTTAGAAATTTATGGTATTAGTAATACAAATGATTTTTTTAGAAATTATGTAATGCATGTTATTTTTGATACACTAAGTCAAACACTACATAAGAAAGAATCTCAACGTAACTAATGCAAATATTTTTAGTATCAGCATTACTAATACACCATATTCAACACCTTTATTATACTCCCTACCAAACCACCACTAAATAGTACGAGAAACTTCTATATTTATTCTAGTTTATCTATAACTATCAAAATGGATTGATTCTGCCTATTTGAGTTAGTTCATACAGATTTAGAATTTACCAGACTAGATTAGACTAATTCATCATTTTGACGGGCCACGAGAAGAAGAGGCAGAAAATAAAGTTAGAAAAAAATAAGACATGAAAATTAATCACTATACAAGAAGACATGAAAATTAGTCACTACAAAAAGACGTGAAAATTAATAACTACAAGAAGACATAAAAATTAGACACTAAAAGAAGACATGAAAATTAGACACTAGAAGAAGACATGAAAATTAGGTACTACAAGAAAACATGAAAATTAGTCACTTTAAAAAGACATGAAAATTAGTCACTAAAAGAAGACATGAAAATTAGACATAAAAGCAGACATGAAAATTAGTCACTACTATAAGACTTCTTATTTTTATTTTATTTTCAAACTCCACGATGGTGGCTTGTGGGGTTTAGACAGTGACCCCAATCAATAAATTAAAGAAGCAAATAAGTACACGGAGAATATAGACTATAACTTTTTAGGCTTTGAGAATTCACAGTTTATCTATAACTGTCAAAATGGATTGATTTAGTCTATTTTAGTTGGTCCATACAGATTTTAGAATTTAACACATTGGACTAGCCCGTTTGAATTGATTTAAAAAAAAGTAGTTTTTAAGTCAGAAATAAAAAATCAAATTGAAATGACTTTTAAGTCAAAAAATAAAAAGGCGAGACCTTTTTGGTTTTTTATTTATTTTAAATCATTTTAAACTTATTTTAAGTCATTTCTGACCTTGTCAAATACTTTCTAACTTATTTTAAGTTATTTTTTAAATTTGCCAAACACTTCCAGAATAAATAAAAAATTAACTTAAAATAGGTTGACCAATTTTTAAGTCAATTCAAACACCTTCTAACTCATTATTTTGACGGGCCATTAAAAAAAAGTGGTAGAAAATAAAGTTAGAAAAAAAAGAAAAAAAAAAGAAAGGAAGACGTGAAAATTAGTCACTACATGAAGACATGAAAAATAGTCACTACAAAAAGATATGAAAATTAGTCACTAAAAGAAGACATGAAAATTAGTCCGTACAAGACTTTTTATTTTATTTTCAAACGTCGTGGCTTGTGGGGTTTAGACATTGACCCCAATCGGTAATTAACTAAGAAAATAAGTACACGGAGGAGGACATAAACCATAACTTTTTAGGTTTTGAGAATCCACAAGATTCTTTTTTTTTTGTTTAAAAAATTACGAGGTCCTTTGATATTTTGTATTAATAAAAATAAATGTATGTATTAGATTTGTGTATCATTAATATTTTATTTAATATAATTTTAAATTTATATGTAAACTCTACTGTGTATTTCTAATGCATAGAAATATATGATATTAGTGATGTAAAGAGTTTTAATGCACATGCATGATCAAAGACACAATTGCCTCTCAACACTTTTTTCACATTATTTTCATCATTATGTGGAGGGTATATTTGTAATTAATTTTTTTTTAATAGAAATTATGTAATGCATGTTATATATGATACACTAAGTCAAACATTACATAAGAAAAAATCACAACGTAACTAATTCAAGTATAACTAATATAAACATTTTTAATATTAGCATTACAAATATACCACACTCAACATTATTATTATACTTCATACCAAACAACCACTTAATAGTTTGGGAGACTTCTGTACTTGTTCCAATTTATCTACGACTGTTAAAATGGCTTGATTCAGTCTATTTAAGTTAGTTCATGCATATTTTTAAATTTAACCGATTAGATTCGACTAACTCATCATTTTGACGGGCCATAAAACAGTTAGTCCAATCTATCACTACAAAGGTTGCGGTCCTCATCGGGCAACTCACTATTTAATTTTTTTTAAAAAAAAACATATTTTTAAATTTTAATTTAAAATGCTACATATATGGATCAACGAATTTACTGAGACTTTAATTTAAAAGTTCCGTTCTTAAGCAAGCTCCAAAATTCATAACATTTCCCCATTAAATTATATGTTTAACCTGATCGATCAAACATGCCTAGTCCATATTGAGAGCTCTAAATTTCATTTAGATAAAATTTTACTTATCAAGATCTCTATTTTAAACCTTTATGATCGGTTAACTGAATATATGTGGCAACTTCAGGACTAAAGTTAGGACAAAATGTGTAAGTTACATCTGAATTAAGAGAGTGAGGAAAATTAGTTTTGATCCAAAAAAATAACGTAATAAGAATGAAATAAGAGGAACAAAATAAAGTTAGAAAAAAGGGCTAAAAGAGCATTCTTTTGTCGACTGTCGACCCCTCAAGAAGTTACGTCAAAATTTTGACAAAACCTCTTTGTCTTTTCCTAGTAATGTGTCACATGTTAGCCATCATCCATGCACTCACATCAGTTTTCCTCTACTAAATTCATTTTATAATCCAAAATTAGGAGATCTAGAAATGAGATATCAATCTTTGATCCATACATTATTTTAATTAAGTTGGAATAAAGATAACATTACAACATAAAATAATCGCACAAAAATACATAATAAGATAATTAACTTGAAGCACGTACGAGTGTTGAAAAATTAAAATGGTAGCCACAATACATCATCTATTATAACATTTGAGTTTCTACTGCCTGGATCTTGATGATTATCAGAATCTGGAGACAAGCAAATCAAGAATTGGAGATAATTAGTGCGTTGTTGTATACCCCAAACATCAAATAACTATATATAATAACAATATCATGAAGAAGAAGGAATTAAAATATTAAATAGTTCAGAATATACCAGCTTTAAATGATCTCCTTTTTGTTTCCTCTAAGATAGGGAAAAAAGGCGCAGCCCCTGAGAAATAAATTAATGTACGTGGCATAACGAAATCAATAAACAACATTGTTATGCTATAGGTTGAAAATATGATTAACTAATAGAAGTGTTCTCTCTAACAGATTAAGCTTTTAGATGAGATGATCACATACTTCAATATGGTATCAGATCGCAGATAGAGGCTGCCACCCAAAATTAAAAAAAGAAATTTCACGTGCTTGGCCATGAAAAAGAATCAAACCCGCATGTGAGGGCGTGTTGAAAACATAATTAACTAATAAATGTGATCATCTCATCTAAAACTCTATTTGTGTACATGTTGATCCAACAAAAACATCTTTCTTTCTGCATTCATCCTCGAGGTATTCTGAGAACACAAACCATTCATTGACATGGAAAACTACCAAAAGATTGCAATCATCATAGACACTTTTAGATGAGATAGTCACACACTTCAACACTATACAAGCACATTAATTTAATTAATTGAGAAAATTAAAAACCAAAAGTATATAGTATATATAGTAACATTTGAAGTTGTAAAATTACTTGAATCTGCAGAAGTTGAAGGTTGGTTTGATTCCTTGAACAACAAAAATCCCTTCTTCATTTCTGTTACAGATGACTTTGGCATATTTAGCCAAGTCTGTCAGAAGAAAGTAATATCCAGTATAAACACCATCCACAAACATCATTAACATAGTAGACGATACAGATTCTTCTTCATCATTAAGAATATTCGTAGCGTCTGCATGGATGAAATTCTTGGAATTCACTTCCTTCCATCCACCATTTGCTTCAATTCTGATAATGCTATGAAATTTGTCGGGTCGAGCCGGAGGAACCCAAACTCTAATTTCAATATCATCTTTGCACCTATTTTCTATAACTGTATGCTTAGCACCCATTACTATTTATTTTGTTTTATCAATACTCGTGTATGAATATTATGATGTGAAAAACCCTCCATCTTATAGTATGATGATGCCAAGTGTTGATTGGGAGAAATATTACGTGTGAAATATGACAGTGATGACATCGGAGAAAAAAAAATATGACAATGGCATCACAATAAAGCAAGCACAAGTTTAGGAAAATGGTAGAATGGATAGTCATATAAGTATATTATATTATGATGTGAAGGGAAATATTAATAATAAAAATATCACATCACAATCAAAGCAAAAGGTTTATTGAGAGAAAAAAGAAGGGTATTAACAGCTTTGAATTTGCCGAACTCATCATTCGTGACCTAGTGAACCTGGGTCTCATGGGTGAATTTTCTAGTTTGTATCAGCAATATAATGACATTATTATTTTTTTATGGATGTTTTGTTAATTATATCTTAATTTATATCAATTTTTCAAAATAGATATATATATATATATAATTTTTTCAAAGTTAACGAATGCACGTACACTCACTCAGAAGGTCCACCTCTTAATAAATAAAAATCTATTTTGTGGTCTCATAGTATCTTTATAACTTGTCTCTTTTCTTCTTATTCTTACTCCTCTTACCCAACCTTCCATTCACGCATCTCTCTATCATAAACTGCATTGTCTTTTTTGTTTTAAAAAAAAAAAAGAGAATACAAATAGTTATTTAAGTCAATTAACAAATTTAAAATATAATTAATTATTTCCCCCCATTTTGTCATAACAAAATAAAAAGTCAGCAAAAGCAGTGTTTGAAAATTGTCGTTCTTATTTTCTTCTCTCTCTCTTTAATATTACTTTTCTAATGTAGTTTATTTTCCTTTTTTCTTAATACTTCTTTATGTCTATTTATCAAAAAATTAAATAGATTAATGTTATTTCAAATTTAAATTTAATTCACTATATATTTTAAAAGAATTAAATTAAACATGTGTTCTTTAACATCATAAAAATTCAATTGTACTATTTTAGGATAAACACAAATAGTTATTTAAGCCAATTAACAAATTTAAAATATAATTAATTATTTCCCCCCATTTTATCATAACAATTTACAATTAATTATTTCCCCCCATTTTATCGTAACAATTAAATTTTCATGTAATTTTAAAGCACAAGTTTATTGAGAAAAAGAGAAGATACCCATATACGCCTAAAAGTCACTTTCAAGTCTGACTGAATGACCGCCAAAATATATAATGTGTACCTATTATTTTTTATTTTATTAGGTTAGAAGAAGTAGTTGGATTAATATTGTATTGGTATATATAAACAGCTGGAGAAAAAAAAGAATGAGTCAACATACTTTTTTTTTCCTTCACCCTTAAAATTCTTAAAATTCAGTCCACGGTTGCTTTTTGGAAATTGTAGGACTCATTTGAATTTTTTGCCTTTATGTCCTCAGGTTATCTTTTATTTGCAACGAAAAGTTGGATTTGACATATAAAATAGTAATTATTTTATTATACTGCCTATTAATTAATGTTTAATATTATATTTTGAAAATTAAAAAATAATTTTAAATTAAGAATAAAACATGTAAAGAAGTCAGAGTGCTAATAAGTGGAGAAAAGTTAGAAAGTTCGTAAACTTTAGACCTTGGAAAAGTTGGAATGAGAGAAAAAGGAAAAGGAGTAAGTTAGAGAAGAGGGTGAAGTAGGCAAAGAGAGGGGAAGAAAGAGAGCTAAAAACGCAGATAAAGAATAAATAAAGTGGAGTTCGAGGCTTACTTTTAGGGATGGTTTGGTATGAGGAATAAAAATAAATAGTTTTGGGATAAAAAAATAGTTTAGAAATAAAATTTTGGTGTTTTGTTTGGTTGTCAGCTTGGAATAACTTATCCAACCATTTATACCATAGTGATGGATTAACATATCCCATGGGATAACTTGTCCCAACATAGCTAATCTCAGAATAATTAATTTTGAAATAATTTGTTCCTAATCAAACGACTCTTCATAATTTTGAATTTGTGATTGTTTTTTTTTTTTTTGTGAATTGATCTTCACAAAACGTAGTACGTAGTCCTTGTTGTATGATTTGATTTTATGATTCTATAAGACCTAATTTCAATTAATGTTATGAAGTTGTTTATATATATATTATCTCTAAGTGCTAAACGTTTGACATTGTTTGAACCTTTTATATTGCTAAATTCAAAATACAATTGATATAACATGTCATTACTTTTTGCATGTTTAAAAGTCCAACTCTTACTTTGTTTTTTATTAAAACACGAAATTCAATATTCTACGCTATATAATTAATTAATATATGAATGAGTTCTATTGAATCAAGTTACTTTTTCTCTTTTGTATGATTAATAATATGTGCTCTTTTTTTTTATATAAAATAAAATAAAATCGGTAACTTTCTTTGGATATTTTTTGAGTGATGAATCTATATTAAATTAATAAGTTTATGTTAATCTATGTAATTAACTTTGATTGTTGAACATTGGCTTCAGTTAATTGCAAACGATTAACGTTTAGCAAACAAATAGTAATGTATAGGTTAATATAAAAAGTGAGCTTTGAAAACTTCATAGTTTTATCACTACTATATATAGTAATGGTAAAAAAAGAGACATTTATACTGATTTTTAAAGTATATTTTTATGTTCTTAAAGTGGAATAAAATATTCTCAATGTTAATGTCGGCTTCCACTTTTTATTATTTTTATTAACAACTTGATCATGACAAAAATAAAAATAAAAATAAAAATGCTCTTAATGTTCTACAAGACATTTTTTTAATAAGATGACTAATTGTTACAATTTTTTATTTTCTTGCAATAAAATAGATTATTATAAACATTAATATCCACTTTAATTTTTCATTTATTATCACCCTTGATGATAACCAATAAAAAAAGTACACCATTGAATGTTCTACAAATCACTAGATACGTAAGTCCGTGCCAGCATGAGCCCAATATATCTTACTTATTTTGTCGTAAATTATATGAAACGGATGAATTTAAGAGTTTCTCAAATTTTTATTGTATATTTTCTAAAAAAAAATTAAGTTGTTAATTATTGTGACTTATAAAATTCACATAAATTTTAAATAATATGTTATTCTCTCTATCCCAATTTATGAGGCACAGATAAAATTTGAAGAGTTTTATTTGTTGTACTTTTAATTTTTTAAATTCAATGACATATGCTCTTTTCTACTAATAATATTAATGATCTAACATTAACATTAGAAATACAAAGTGATTTACAGATAAAAAGATGGAGAAATAAAGTAATCAAACAAATTACTTATTAAGTAGTACCTATTTGATATGTTTTTTGTAGTAAAAATTTACTTTCTATATAGTAATAATAATAATTTAACTATATAAAATAAAATATTTTTCAATGACATTTAAAAATTAAAAATATATTTATGTAAAATAGAAAATGGAATAACTAAAATATGAATACGAAATATATTTACGTAATATGAAATATTCCTTTTTAATTAACACTAAATTAGATAAATGATGAAACGTGCATTTTAATTTAATGAGATCACATTAAAAAAAGGAGAGGATTGAATTGGCCCCACCAAAAAGCTATAAATGAGTAAATTGGCTGAATTACAAATAGAAATAAAAAAACGACATTGCCTAGGTTCAATCCAGGATCTTGCACATGAAATATTCAACTGTAACCACTAAGCCAAGCAACTTTAGATGATGGGAAGCACACATGTTGACAACCAGCTGTGTGCTTCTAGCCTCTTATACTATATAGAATTTTTTCGATATCATGTCTAATTGTTATAAATTTCTAATTTTTGAAATGGAATAGACTATTATAAACGTTAATATTAACTTTCATCTTATATGCTTTTATCATGACCAAAAAAAAAAGAACTTGATATTCTACGAGACATATTTTTTTGATAACATGAATAATTGCTTTAAGAATTTCAAGTATTTTGATCATGACCCATAATAACTACGAACTAAATGTTATTGTGGAGTATTAAATGTTGTTATATTTTTAATTAGAAGGATCGTGTTTGAATTTAAAATATGAAATTATCTTTGACAAGGAGTTTTTTATCCTTCAAAACATGACTTTTCTATATGAATTTAAATTAATCAGGTTTCAAATAGCGAATAATGTTTAATCTCATACAATACCCAAATAATGATATCGAACAAAAATAAAATGAAGTCAATTTCTTACTCTTCTATCGGTGAAAATTTGATGTATGCTCAAACTTACACAAGTTCATATATTAATTTGTAATCAGGATAGTTCTGAATTTTTGGAGGCAACAATGTATTTACTAAGAAGACTTTGATATTAGCGACAAATATATTGATTCGAGGGCTGTGCCGTACACCGTGACAGAAGCATGGACATATATGTCCCTCATGAATTTTGAACTGAGAGACAACGGGTGTGTATCACTAGGTCTGACATGCATCACTATACTTGACATTGCATATCTATAACCTTTGAGAACTTGTGAGTGCATTTATATGGAACTTGTGATTGATGGACTTGATATATCCTGCGTACCATTAATATGTGTCATGTGCTATTTAAATTGTGAACTGTTAGGTTGAGCTAATTTTATGCAGATTTTAGTTGCGCAGGTTCGGTTGGATTGGTAGGAGTACTCATATCCTATATACACAACAACAAATTCGATTATCAGGGACAAATAATTTCGTCACTAAAAATCTTGTGAGACGAAAAATAATTTGTCAATTAGTCGTCACTAAATGTGTGTCGCTAAAAGTATACTAAAACGATTTAGTGCTTCGTCGCTAAAAGTATTATATTAACTACAAAAAGAAAAATCGTCCCCAAATGCTTAAAAATTTGTGACAAATTTATTTGTCGTAAAAAGTATATTTTTTGTAGTTAATAGTATGCTTTGTCACTAAAAAGGTTATTACTAACGACAAAATTATATCGTCGCTAATTATTTTACTTCAATCAGTGACAACATCAATTGTCTCTAAAGTTAATGTATTTCGTAGTTGAACAAAATCTAATTTCGTCACTAATGACTATATTTTATATACAAAAAATTATTTTGTTCTTAAATATATTAATTAGGGACAAATTTATTATTATAAAAAAGGTTAATTTTCGTATTATCTTCTCCCATCTCAATTTATTTTAACCCTTCCGAGGAGCTCCTAATACATAATGCTTTCTTGGGGACTCAAACTCACAACTTTAAGGTTGGAAATGAGGAGTACTTCTCTATGTAGGACTGCCAGGGTGTTTCTACACCATTATCCACCACGATGGCTCCCCTCCTACAGATGCAAAACAATATCGAAGTGCAATTGGCAAGCTCCAGTATCTTGCATTTACTAGACCGGACATAAGCTTTGTTGTTAATAAGCTCTCCCAATTTATGAATCAGCCATCTCATAGGCAAGCAGTGAAGCGCCTCCTTCGGTATTTCAAATCAACTATCCATCATGGGCTTTTTTTTCACCATGGATCTAATGCTGCCCTTCATGTTTATACCAATGCAGATTGGGCAGGGGACCACGATGATCGTACCTCTACTTCTGCTTATGTTATCTGTCTTGGCTTAACACCAATCAATTGGTCATCAAAGAAACAAAGAACAATCACCCGATCTTCAACTGAGGCCGAGTATCGTGCCGTTGCTCATGCTGTTGCAGAGACAAATTGACTTACCAATCTTCTCAAAGAATTTCGTGTCTTTCTTGATAATGTACCAACAATCTACTGTGACAACATTGGCACCACCTACTTGTGCCAAAATCCAGTTTTCCACAGTAGAATGAAGCACATAGCCATTGATTTCCATTTTGCCAGGGACCAAGTTGTAATGACCCTCATGGTCATTTCTGTGTATTGCCTTCTGTGTGTCATTTAGAGCGTTCCTATAGCGACCCCAAGTCATTTATGACTTGCTGGGACTGACAGTTCGGTCACCTGGTCGTTCGTTTGGTCTTGGTGCGAGTTTTTGTGTTTTGGAGCTTATGAACCTTGAACGATCATTTTCGATCAAAAGTTCAAGAAGATGACATCGGAATCCAATTCTGACGATTCCATCAGCTCCGGAAGGGTCATTTTAGGCTAGTAGCATGGTCGACATGACTCCCGAGGTTTTCAGGGTGAGTCGGTGCGATTAGGCGTTTTAACTTTAAGTTTAAGCCTAAGTTTGACTTTGGTCAACATTCTGAGTAAATGCGCTCGGATGAGAATTCCGTCAGCGTGGTTAGCTCTGGAATGTCGAGTTTGGTCTAGATTGACCCTTCTTTTGTGTCTGGAAGTTTTCGATATCTATTCGAGCCCTTTTGTGGGTTTTGACTTAAAATGGCTATTGGAAGTGGGACCCACTTTTTATCGAAATGACCTCTGATGGAAATTTCGACTGCGCCGTTGAGTCTGGAATATCGAATTTGGTATGATTGCATATCTCGTTTGCGTGCACGGGGTTCCGAACGAGTTCGGAGCACCCCGTCGGAGTTTTTAGTTTTTGGGAAATTGCAGAAAATCAGCAACATTTCCCAAATTTCAAACCCTCATCTCTCTCTCATCTCTCAACCGATTTGGGTGATCCAAAAGGCAAAGTTGTGAGATTTTTTGAGGACAACGCGTTGGTGATCTCGGATAGTGATTTGGAGTCCCCGTTTGAGGTAATTTTCGAAAAATACCTGCTGCCAGACCCCTTTTGTGAGCTTGATTTTGGAAATTTTTGAGACTTGTTTTCTTAGCCATTTTAGATCCGATTTTGGTGATTTTTGAGGCTATCTTGAGTGGTTTTTCGAGGAGAACATTGTGGTGTTTTCAGATTTTACTGTAGATCACCCATTTTTGGTAAATACGCTGAATTAGCTGCTGTCCCATTTCTAATTTTTGAGAAAATTTGAGTTTTAGTTGCATGTTGATATTGTGTTGTTCCCGAGCCCCGAATTGTGTCCCATTTTGGGACATGAGCTGGGGGGAACTGGTTAGGACCTACTTTTGGGGTTAATTTCGGAATTTCCTGCGCGGGTCCCACGATTCCCGTTTTGACTACAAAATTGACCCGTCTCCGTTTGTTGTGATTTTGGTGTCTAAACGACCGTATTAAAGTTGTGACTCTATTTTTGATAGCGGGGCAGCGTTTCGAGGACGTTCGGAAATGGAAAGCTCCGAAGAAGTGATTTTGGAGCGCGTGTGATCGGCCTACAGGTAGGCTATGGTTTCCCTCTCTTAGACTGAGCTCGAGAATGTGAATGCATGTTGATTAGTTGGGATTTGGGTTGGGTAGTTATTGAATCCTACATAAGCGTTAAGAAATCATGTTTTCGGCATATTTCAGGAATTATCGGGTAACTGTGAGCATGCTTTGTGTTATTAACGGACCCTCATCGCTATGTGGAGTGCTTTCATGCTTAATTATTGTTTATTTAAAGCATGTTGGGCCTTAGTTTAGGTTTGACTAGGGCTTGCCTTAGAAATACATTATTCGGATCCAATAGGCCTTAGTTTTGCCCCGACGTCGCTCGGCCGGCTTAGATCCCAGTAGACTGGTGTAGCAGACTTGAGTCTGATAGATTGGGCCTTAGTTAGGCGATACACTTGCTCTGACTTTAGTTATCCTTATTTTCCCCGATGTTACGGCTTCACGAGTTACATCGGCGACACTAGTTCTACTTCGCGATTTGAATTTGATTTTCGATTTGGTTCCAAGGACTTACATTGATTGGCTAAGTATGGACGGCGTTCCACGGACATTTATGAGTGTGGATCGATTAGGACTCTTTCAGCAGCTACATTAGCACCTTTATAGAGCATCTGGTTAGAGTTCCGGCCTCTATTGCCCAGATACTTATATAGAGCATCCGGTTTAAGGTCCGGCCTCTATTGCCCAGATACTTATATAGAGCATCCGGTTAGAGTTCCGGCCTCTTATACTTGTTACTTGTGATTGGTTACTTGGGAACTTCTGGTGAGCATCCGGTTCGAGGTCCGGCCTCCGTACTGTTAGATTCTACTAATTAGGGTTGAGGTTCCGGTTCGATGTTCTTCGTTCTTGGGTTCGTATATGCAATTCTCTTTAGTTATAGTTATTCTGTGTACTCGTCGGGCTTATGAGGGTCCGTCGGGTTTTTATTTAACTTGCGCACGAGTGTACCTTCTGGGCTTATGGGTGCCCAGTTAGGTGTAGTTAGCTTATAGATTACTTTAGTTAGTTCCTTGTACACTCGTGTGCATTCCCTTGTTAGTTAGATTTTAGTTCTTGACTTCGGTTTGTGTTATTCCTTCTTTTCATATTGCCTTTACTTTTCAAGTTCAGTCGGCCTATGATGCCTACTGGGTACCTGTTGTTTTGGTACTCATGCTACGCTCTGCATCTATTTTGTGATGCAGGTCCGAGCACTAGTAGCCAGCGTTGATCGAGCTTGGAGCAGTCTGATCCGGAGACGGGAGTGAGCACACGATGTTTTGTACTATTTCAGTCTCCATCTGTATATATAGACTTGTCTTTTACCTTTCGAGACAGTCCAGTTTCTGTTGTCCACTTTTTGGAACTTGTACTCATTTTGTTAGTAGCTTTGTACTAGTGACTTCCAGGTTCTGGGAGAGATCTTTATTTGTATATATGTTTTTGGTTTGCTTCCGCCTGTTTATATTGTTAATTGCCTACTCTTGTTTAGTTTCTACCCTCAGACCCATTACTTGTTGTTCCGGGTAACGGGTTGGCTTACCTACTGGTGGGTTGTAGTAGGTGTCATCATGACTTGAGAAATCGGGTCGTGACACAAGTACAACGTCAACAACTCCGGATAGTACATGTTCACTCAGCTGATCAGCTAGCTGACCTATTTACGAAATCTTTATCCAAAGCACAAACTCAATGGGCTGTCTCCAAGTAAGGGGTCGTTCCACCACCCCTAACTTGCGGGGCATAAAGAAGCTAAATGAAGATGGAATATTTTCCATATCAGTGTCATATAATCTGATTTCATTATTGTATATTCACTGATTCTTTACCTTAAATTACTTGATATGATTCATTAGTCTTACTGATATTTTGGGATCTTTTACCACATAATTCTTTTGTATTTAAACAACACATTGTATCAATGAAAGACAGAAAAACATTTCTCTGGTGTATTCTGCTCCTTTACTTCCAAGGCATACTAAAGTTATTGTGAGTGTTTACTCTGCAGTTTATGGTGGGTGGGGTTAAAGACATTAATATACCTGGATGGATCGGTGCTATTATTATTGCCTCATATTTCCATAAAAAATATTGTTTGGTGTAAGAAATATTATAGTATCCTGACTGTCGTCTTGTAAGTTATTTTTTTAATACATTCTCTGCTATGACTGCACAAAGTTATTAGGTGGCTTGATTTGTGATTCCTATTGGATTAATTGATGATTAGGATAGATCTAATGTCATTAACCAATTTAGAAGGAAATCAATTCAGACAATTCGATTAGCAAGGGAAAAACAAATTGATTGATGAAAAGGCTTCTTAGTTTTATCTTTGTTTAAGTATTATGGACAATGCTAGATTCACGCCGTGCTTCACTGGGATCTATGTGCCACGGACAACGTAATAAACGGATATATGGTTTTGCAAAACGTTGTGCACATTAAACTCCATGGATTGATTAATTGTCGAACATTTTTTGGTAAGACAGAGATAAGAGTTACAGTATTAGAAGTGTAAAGATTACAGAAGATGGTATAGAAGAAGTAGAACAGATTTCCTAGAATATATGTAATTATGGATACCCTTAATGCTGAAGAATACAACTTTACCTTTATCAAAAAAAAAAAAAAAGAGTAGCAGTATTAGAATCATTACCTCCGAAAAGAAGAAAATAGGTTATAAAATCAGAATATCTTGCCTTCCATTTGGGTCCAACTTGCATGCTCCTCATGGGTAACTCTATCAACTAATCTAAGATATGGTCGAAGTTATTTTGAGGTTTTGCCTCTGTTAGAATTTCAACTTGAGACCTCATGGTTCTCGGCCTACTTCATTGGGTGCCGTTTCATATGCCCTTTTTTCACGAGCCAGTGCATATATCCTATACAGCTGCTGCCAGCAACATATCTCATTTTGGCCGAGTATGAAGTTAATTATCCATCATTTGGTTTTTAAAATTTTTGAGGGAGATCTTGAGAGTTCTCTTTATCCTATTGTTGTCATTACATCAAGGGCATGCTAGCAACTCTCTTAAAGACCAGTTTTTTTTTCTACCTTTGTGGTGTGATTTATCCTATTCTACTTGTTTTTGATGGCCAGTAAAGCCTCGAGTAATGTTTGCTGTGACCTGTGAGTACTTCTTTGGGAATGTTGAAAATTATTTAGTTTAGTGGGTCAGTTAGCTTAGTTCATTGAAGTTTGTTCTTGCTAGTTTTATCGTGCTAAAAGAATATTTACACATCTGTTAATATATTACTACGTAAAATCAAGTTTTGACTTTTCTTGTTTCACCAACTGCCTCTGGACTATCAACCTTTCTTAATGCAAATATTTGTAAGTATTTTCTGAAGATATCTTATGATCCTCTGGACCTGAAGAATCATGACTAGGATGTATCGAACTGCAAAGTACCTAGCTGCCAATAGAAAGTTATGATACATACCTAAGTATATATCAATTCGTCCATCGCTCTAAACAATACAAAACATCATTCTTAGGTATTCTCTTCATATTGTTCTTGAGGCAATTCTTCTTTTGTCTTCTTTGACTTACTAGTACATTCTTCGTCCACATAAGACCTCTTAGACAGTTAAAGAATATTATGAGAGTTTTACCCTTGAAATAAAGGTTCTACTAGACTACTCCAATGAATCTCGATGTTCATAACAAAAAGAAGTCAAAACTGACTTAAAACTTAAAAGTAGGTTTGATCAACTTTTAATCCAATCCAAACACCTTCTATGTATGATTTCTACTTTATACGAGAATCTAAGGTTATTTAGAAGTTACATTTGAAAATTACCAATTGTTATGAAATTAAGATTTCTCTAGAAACTCATAGATTTGTAGCTATAGATATTTTTGTAGTGGACGAAGTCTTTTGGGTTAAAATGAGGTGGTGGTTGGTGAGCTACATATGTACATATGTTGCTTTGAGATATTTTGCTTATAATTATATAGTTATAATTCTCATGCTTTATATATTGGATAACCTCTGAAATGAAATCGTGAGAATTCTGAAATTTTCAGCCTTCTCCTTCTTCATCTACAAGTTGTTGTACCAATTTACAGCTGCAATTTCTTCACCGTTCTTCCTTGTATCTTTGAAAGTCTTTTTTTTCTTCTTTCTATCATGGCATTAGAGCTTATTTCTTAGGGGAATCGAATCAAATCTTGTTGCTTGACTCATCTTATTTCTGGATTTTTCTTAGATATTTGCTGGGGTCCTCGGATTTTTACCGGCGAGAATCATCACATTTTTGGGACGTCAAGATGAAGGTTTAAATATCTGAAGGTTCTCAATTAGTGAGAAGTTGTGAAGAGAGGAGAACATGTTGTCTAACCTTTGAGAGTCGATGCAACTCTCAATAAAATTAAAAAAATATGCTGAGTTGGTGACTAGATCTCCGATAAATGCTTGCAACGTATACATTTAGAGGTTGAAAGGCAATCAGATAGGAAAGTGAAATCATCGGGTCAAATAAAGGTGGTCAATATTATGAAAAATATAACGAATCAAGATGATGTTTAGGTCCATTTGCAAAGTTTCTCGAAGAATATGGCATGTGCACATTATACTATGCATGGAATAACACCTCAATATATTAGAGTAACCTGGGAATTGATCATTGGCAAGCTGCAAAAAAAGTCTTGAGGTATCTAAAAGAAAAAATTGATTAAAGATTTTGTATAAGTGGTTCGATAAATGTAAATTGATCCTAAATAGATATGGATGGAGCCAATGTTAATAGCTATGGATCCAATTAATAACAATGATTATAATCTAAACTCATAAGCTAACAATCGATCCAACTAAGAGAGGAGACAAATGACAACGTGCCACAAAACATGTATATATGGATAAATTAAAGTACCTTTTTTTTTCAAAAAAATGTGAAGAAAGAGTCAAATGGTGGCTAAATTAGTACTCACATCATTTCACAAATAGTGACCTGATTTGACTTGACATAAAAAAAAATTTGAATTTTGTGATCCTAAATTAAAGTTATGTCAAATGTACTAAATTATTTTTCAATCTTGTGACTTTAAACATGTCATGTGGAAAGCTGAAATTAAAATGTTACCAAAAAAAAAAAAAGGTCATTCTTTTTTAAACGGAGGGAGTAGTAGTTTAGTACTACCAGTCGTTTACTCAGTGTAATGATATGCCTAGGCAAAGACAGATTTGAAAATTTGTTTAGCCTACTTTTCAGAACAAATTAGTCTTGAAGATGCCAAAATAATTATTAAAATAATCACAGTCAATTAAAGTGTGAGAAGTTTTTAAATCCCCTCAACTCAATAATGGATAATTATTAAATGAAAGTTAAATAAAATAGTACTAGGTAGTAGTAATCTATCTATCTATATATATATATATATATATAAATCTGAATCTAGAATTGCTGATGTGGCATGTCTCTAAGAGCTAGAAAAATATATATATTTTTGTGGTTTTTTTTACCATTTTTCAAATTTTAAAATACAAAAAAAATCACTTAAATATTGAAGATAGTCACAATTAAAGTCATTCAATTATAATTACTCTAATGTACGTTATCTATCTTTTCATATTCATATGTTACTAATTATTTTACTAACTATAAATACTAAAGCAAATGTCTTACACTGCACAACATTTTGTCTTTTTCATTCATAATTTCCTTTCAATTTTTCTCTTTTTATTTTGCTTCTTTTCATTTGAAACTCTTTTTCCAAGAAGTTTCTTTCTTCTTTTTTCCTTTTTTTTAATTGTTTTTTTATTTTAGCATTAGCAGTGTTGTCTCCACAATTATTATCTTTGTACGTAATTTTCATACCTGATTTTTATTTGTTAGAATATGGGAAAGAGCAACATATATATGACCTTATTTGTGAAAGGAACTCGTCAGGATTAAGCTTGAAGAATATCAATCATTAGCGATATAACAAATTTTATCTACATGTATTTTTCTGTTGCAAGCTTGTATATACTTATAGTATGAATTCAAATGTAACAAATTTTATTTTTCTAAGGTAAATGCCCTGTTTTAAATTTAAGAAATAAAATATTAATTTTACATCAAATTATTATCATCATCATCATGATTATTATTCACAAACAAAACCTCTCCATATACGATTTCTAAATGCTCCCAAAATAAGTAACATATTAAAAAAATATAATTATTTCTTTCATCCCAAAACAAATGATATATGAATAAAAATAAAATCTTAAAGAATATTCTTGAAGCTCCTCACACTTCCTATAATTTTTTTAAGTTTTGACAAAGTTTTCTTCTCTTTGACAAGAGAGATTTCTTTAATATAAGAACTCTTTGTGTAGTATAAATCGGTTGGTTTTCTTTATATTTTTTGTTGAATTTATAGAGACCTAATGGACTTATCATAATGATAGGAGAAATTGATTTTTGAAACATGATTTTGGGGATTCTGAATAAAATAATCAAAAATGAAAGGAGAATTGAATTAATTACCCAAAAAAGGATATAATTAGTAAGACATTTTATTTTAACTAGGATGGTCATTCTAACAATAATATAATAAGAAAATAAGGAGAAAAATCAAAAGGGGAGAAAAATGTTATTAGGTTTTATAGTATTTTTTTTTCAAATATCCAAATTTATTTTAAAATCGGAGTTATGAATGCTTAATTTAATTAAAATAAATTAGATTATAAATCCTTTTGAAACTGGAAAAATATTTGGATGAATTAAAATTTTAGAATAGTTTAACTAGAGTTACTTGAGCCACAACAAATAAATCAAAATTATACTTATTGAACAAGGAAGAGGATGGTATTAATATTTGATGCTTTTAGCTTTTAAAATATGAAATATATTTATAAAGTTGGGAAATAATAAGTAATACCTCTCAAATAATCAAAATTTATTTTAAAATTGGAGTTATATATGCATAATTTAATTAAGATAAATTACACAATAGATCCTTTTGAAACTAAAAAATTTTTTTTGGATAAATTAAAATTTTAGAATAGTGTAACTAGGGTTACTTGAGACCCAACAAATAAATCAAAAATATACTTATTGAACAAGGAAGGGGATGATATTACTTATTAATGTTGGCCCATTAATGTTTGATTATTTTAGCTTTTAAAATATGAGAGATATTTAGAAAGTTGAGAAATAACAAGGGAAATTAATAATAAGTAACATTTCTCTTTCATCAAGAATTTTATCCTCCTTTTTATTTTATTTTTAAAAAAAAGTCATATTTCTCATAATTCACACTTCTTCATCTTCAGTATTTTCACTCTTAATTAGTAATAGCCATAACTCACATTAAATTATCGTAGTTATTAAAAAAGTTACTTACATAATCATTTAATTTTAACAATAAAAATGTGTATGCAATTTATATTATGGTGACACTAATAAGAACTTACACTAAAAATTAATATGTTAACCCTGAAAATAGGATGAAGAAAAGAAGAACAAACAACAAATGTAAATATATTTATTTTTTACTTCATATAACACACACACGCGCGCACACATATATATGTCTAATAGTTCAAAAAAAAAAAAACCATATTGTTATTTATATAGTATACTAAGACACACACATATATATGTCTAATGGTTCAAAAAAAATATGACCATATTGTTATTTATATAATACACACACATATATGTCTAATGGTTCAAAAAAATATAACCATATTGTTATTTATATAGTATACTAAGACACACACACATATATGTCTATTGGTTCAAAAAAATATAACCATATTGTTATTTATATAGTATACTAAGACACACATATATGTCTAATGGTTAAAAAAAATATAACCATATTGTTATTTATATAGTACACTAAGACACACACATATATATATGTCAAATGGTTCAAAAAAATATAACCATATTGTTATTTATACAGTATACTAAGACACACACATATATATGTCTAATGGTTCAAAAATATATTACCATATTGTTTTTTATATAGTATACTAAGACACACACATATATATGTCTAATGGTTCAAAAAAATATAACCATATTGTTATTTATATAGTATACTAAGACAATGAACTCGATTGACACATCATTTACCATTTGAGAAGATTTATTAACAAGTGATAAAAGTTTGAGAAATTGTTATCATTTATAAATTTTTAATATTTTCAACTTATCTAAAATACCTATAATTTTTTGTCCATTCCACTAAGTCAAATTCGAATATTATTGTAAGCCACATTTTATATGAATGCTAACATATTAAAAATTTATTGAACATAATTTTGATTATTGAATGAAAATCAAATCAAATAGGAGCATTTTTTTAAATATAGTTTATAACATTTAAAGTGTTTTTTTTTTTATAAAAAAACTATAATTATAAATTGACTTTTCAATTAATAACAAATTTATAAAATGTAATTTACATTGCGCGAAGCGCGAACAAATTTATAAAATGTAATTTACATTGCGCGAAGCGCGAACAAATTTACTAGTATGTTAATATTGCTGAAGTAGCTGCCATAAAAAAAGGAGCATTTAAAAGTACAATTTGCATTAAAGAAATTACTTGGTTTTGGAAGAACCACAATATCCAAAAATGCTTGTATCAATATTTCTAGATGCCCTTCTTCTTATAACATCTCTTTATCAAATTGAATTCTAGATATTGTTTGGTTTCAGTGTTTAATAAGGTGGAATTGTCACGACCCAAAAATGGACGTGATGACACTCGTCTTAATCCACCAAAACAAGTCAGCCTAAACTCAACCATTACAATAAAATGCGAAATTTTTTATAATAAACTCAAAAATATCCTCAAAATCTGGTTGTCACGTGTACAAGCCTCTAAAGTATTACAATTGAATCAAAAGAAAAATACAAGTCTCATATGACATTGTTTCTATAGTAGAACAAGATCATAAACAGGAGTAAGAAGGTCTGCTCAATTGATAAACAGCTACCTCACAAATCTCCAAGAAGCCTCGAAAAAGAAGAGAATATATCACAAAGGTCCGGCTAGTAACCTATAAAAAAATGTAGTGGCAAGGGGTGAGTACTAAACCACGCGGTACTCAGCAAGTAAACCTCTAAACACAAGCTAAGGGGATAGAATACGAGTACTCCTTACACCCCAACCGAACCTCCACAACTACAACCGGCATAAAATTAGCCCAACCTAGCAGTTCACAATTCACATAGCACATATCTCAACAACAACATTCTAACAATCACATATTCTCAACAACAAACTCAATATTCATCAATTACAATCTCCACAACTACAACCTGCTTAAAATCAGTCCAACCTAACAGTTCATAATTCACATAGCACACAACTCAACAACAACACTCTAACAATTACACATCCTCAACAACAAGCTCAATATTCACCAATCAAAGTTCCACAGAAAGACACTCATAAGATCAACAAAACACAATATAAAGTTCACTAATGATAAATATGTGCAATGCAATGGAATGCGTCTGACCTAGTGATACACACCCTCTGTCTCTCAATCTGGGACCCATGGGGGACATATCTGTCCATGCATCCATTACGGCGCGCGATATGACCCTCGATAACAGTAATCATCACGGCGCGCGATACGTCCCTCGATATATAGTGTCCATCGCGATGCGCGATACGTCCCTCGAAATGGTACATTCTCTTTAATTTCTTATTTTTTCTCAATTCACATAACACTTGTCACAACCATGTCTCAAAACAATGCAAATGACATGTTCACACAAATAATGAAGAAATGACCATCTTCATAACAATACACAATTCACAACAATACAACCGTGATACAACATCAACAATGATTCAATAAGCCTTTCAACCCAGTCTCAAACATCACACATCAACAATTAAACATACTGCATTTTATTACCCCTTTTTCATCATTAGAAAATAATCAATATGTACAAGTCAACCCATCACCAAGTCTTATTACCCCCAAACACATATCACAAGGAAATACATGAATTCCATACACTTAACAAGGGTTTAGAAATCCACTTGCCTCAATTAATTCGCAATTCACTCCGAGACTTGAGCCTTCCCTTTTCGTTGAGCTTCCAAATCAATGCAATCTATTCAATTACATATTCACAATAAGGTTTCGAAACTAAAAACATCCATATTACTATAGGTTTAGCCTAGACCCAAAAGATCACCCAAATCTATAATCAAGTTCCTAAGTTTCAAGCTTAGGATTAAGTTCCAATTCTTTTCCAATATCATAATTCGAATGGTATTTATATGATATGATAGATCTAATGTTTAATTATCTATCTCAATATGCTAAAACTTAACTCATAATGTGATAATAATAAAAAATTAAGCCAAATTACCAATCATCCACGGAAAGAACACCACCTCGGAACCTAAAAATACATTCGTCCTCCCTGTATCTCCAATTGTAATTCCTAATTGCTAACCAGACATAGTGTAGCAATTATTACCTATCAACTTTTCATTAAAGTTAGTCACTTTCCCAGGACCCACGTTGAACAACTACCAACTTCCATTCACCTTATCCTTTCATTTATGACAAATATTTTGTCTTTTCTCTTTTTCAATGTTCAGCAATACACATCAAATTATCTCTAATCAAATCACCCCACCAATATATTAATTAGGGAAAATATAATTGGCAAGACAGATTTTTGGCACGAAATGACATGAGCAACAAAAATTGATATTTTCGTAATTTTGGTGAAAAGTTAAGGATATTTGGGTAAATTCATTTATTTCGTATACCTAAATTACCCTCAAAAGTAAAACCACTTTATTTTACCAGTTGGAAATTGGGTCCTACTAATAAGAAGAAGCTAAAAGGCTCCATTTCTTTATTATTTTTCTTCAATTCCATATCTTCTTCTTTTCCATTTCTTTTTTGTAATTTTATTATTTTTCGTATTAATTAGTTATTTGTCAAATGTTGAAATTTAATTAGTTTTAGTAGAATTAGCCGTGATTTAGTTTGGATAATTTTTTTATTAAATAAATTAATTTGATTTTTGAAATGTTGAAATTAAGTCAAATTAATTAAGTCGATTTTTTTATCACTTTAATTTTTTTATTTTTTTTTCTATTTGGTTTTGGTCGATTAGAATATATATGATAATGTAAGAAATTGATCAATTATATATAGGATCCTTCAAAAAATGCATGCATTATCTAAGAATTTAATTATTTCTAAGAAATATGATAAATTCGTTCTAACAATTTTATTTTTTTTACAAAAAGTTAAAAATTTAGTTGTGATATACTATGTCTTGATGATGCTTGATTTAAATAAAAATAATCAATTAAAAAGACATAAGTTATTTTGAACATGAAAATTCATTCTTGGCATTCTTAAAATAAAAATTAAAATTAAAATACGAAGTAAATGCAAATAACTTGATTATTATTATAAAGAGAAATACATGAATAGAACAAAGAATTTTTTTTTAAAAATATTTATAACATTTTTTTAATTTAATTTTTTTTTATATATGATGAAAAAAGTTATATTAAAAAATCAATTATAATCCTTTATAAACAAACACAAAACAAAATATCTAAATTCTCATATTTCGTATGTATCATTCTATAAAATACGTACAGAAAAATAAAAGGTTCAAGAAATTAACACGCAAAATTTTACGATTTTTTTATTTGTAATTTCATTACCTTCAATTTCTTCCATTTCATTCAAAAATTAATTCGAAATTTTCTCGCCACATTCACCTTATTTTTTCTCTCAAATAAATAATATCATAAAATATGCATATTAGACATTTTGGGCAAGTCTTAAAAATTCTTTATAACTATGACAAATGAAGTAACGTAGAGGAGGAAAAAAGAAAGTCGAAGGAATTTTTTTAAAAATGAATGAAAAAGAGTAAGAAGATGAAAGAAAATGAGATAGTTAGGGTATGGGTCCCATTTGTATATTTGGCAACCAACAAAAGCCTCATACAAGTGGTTTTCTTTTTTTTTAGGGAAATACAAGTGGTTTTGGAGGCAAAGGGACATTTTCGTCATTTACCCGTGTCTTGGCAATTCGTGCCAAAATTTTGTCTTGCCAATTAGCACTGCTCTATTAATTATATGTCTCGTTATTTTAGTTGCTCTCACTCTTCATATTTCTATAGATGAAAAGCTTTTATTATCCATTGACTTTTCATTCACCATGGCAATTTTTGAATTGCTTACTAAAAAAGTAAGAGTCCGAAACCAAAAGGACAACAAATTTTTTTGAAAATTCCAAAAGGGCAACAATTCTTCACACCGTCTAAATTAGGTTTCCAAAAACAAGGCTCAAATTCCTATGAGCCTTGTAAGGCTCAGCCGCCAATGAGCCTTACAAGGCTCATGGAAATTTGAGCCTTGCAGGGCTATTTTTTTTAAAAAAAATATTCTCGTTTTATTTTGTTGTTTGTTTTAATAATAATACATAGTTGTTGATATGATGCATAAAGATAGTTTAGACCTTATTTACTACTTAGTTGATATATTTTTTTCTTCAACATTTTTTATGTGAAATTATAATTTGATTTATTCACTTGCAGAATATAAAATTCAGCCTTCTTTAGGAAAGTACCTTCTCATGAAGCACACAAGTGTATTTATAAGTTAGGGAATATGAAGGTGTTTGGATTGACTTAAAAGTTGATCAAACCTACTTTTAAGTCAGTTTTTGGCTTCTGAAAGTGTTTGACAAATATAAAAAAGAAATTAAAATAAGTCAAAAATGACTTAAAATAAGTTGAGAAGTGTTTGGCAAGGTCAAGAATGACTTAAAATAAGTTTAAAATGACTTAAAATAAGTCAAAAACCAAAAATAGGTCTCCCCCTACTTTTTATTTTTTGACTTAAAAGTCATTTCAGTTTGACTTTTTATTTTTGACTTAAAAACTACTTTTTTAAGTCAATCCAAACGGGCCTTATATCTTAATGTTATATAGAAATTCAAAGGCTTAAGTCATCTGCGGCCCCTTAAAGTTGTCCGCATAATTCATTTAGACACCTCAACTAAGGCTTTACCTATTGAACACTCTAACCGTAAGAAATTTTTACCTATTTGACATAAACTGACAAACAGTTGAAAAATAAAAATGTGTGTATCTCAAACGTGAATACAAAATCGATTTACCAATAAAATGATGATACATGGTATTGTATTCAAATTTTTTTAAAAGCTCTCTTTAAATAATCCAAAAAGTATTTTAAAAAATTAAAAAGTTTTTTTTTAATTAACTGCCTCTCCCCCTCCCTCCCCCCCCCCCCCCTTTCCCTTCTTCTTCTTCTTCTTCGACAGACCCAATTCTGGTTCCCCTTCCACCGGAGCCGGTGTCGGCACCGGCGACGCCAACAAACCATCGCTCTACCTCTTTCTTCTCTTTCGTAGGCGTCGGCAGTACAAAAAACACCATTGCTATCCACTCAAGCTAAATAGTCATTCTCTTTCATTTCGATAGCATGAATATCTTTTACTCATTGCCTTCATCTTCTAATCCATTAGTAACTACTTATAAGAATTGGAAAAAAAAATAACAAATTTTTTCCCAAAAAAAAAATCAATTCATATTTTTTCATGTAATAAATTGAGCTTCATCGAGATATTTGAGACGTAAATTAACATAAAAAGGGGAAATAAGAAGAAGAATAGCAGAGGGTGAGAGAAAGAGAGAGGTGGAGGGGGTGGGGTGTGTGCATGTGTGTAAGAAAAATGATGAAAATGGTGGAATAATAAATGCAGAGATGGGGAAGAAGACGACTGCTCCTTTCTTTTTTGTTAATTAATTTTTTTCTTTTTTATTAATTCAGGTGCATAAGTTAAGGTTAAAAAAGAAAAAAAATAGCTTTTTGACAACTTAACGCGCTCAAAGAAAGTGAAGCACACGTTTTTTGCCATGTCAGCATTTTGTGTCTAATAGAAATGACTTTTGAACAAATAAGGTGTTCAATTGGCACAGAAATAAGTTAAAGTATCTAAGTGAATTATGCGGACAACTTTAGATGGCCGGAGATGACTTAAGCCAAATTCAAAAGTCATGCTGAAAAAAAAGTCACGCAAATAACTCTTGGATTCTTCACCATACATGCACTTGCATTTAATTTGTAATTGGGTTCTTCACCATACATGCACTTGCATTTAATTTGTACTATTACTTCTTTTGGCTAATCATTATACAATGTAATTAATAATTATTTAATTTTCATGCTAATATATAACTCATAATCTAAAAAATAATGAAAATATTATTACTTAATATTTAATTAATTAGATTTTAAAAACATTTTAATTAACAACAAGGGCAAAATTGTAATCCAACTTTGAAGACAAAACCTTCCCACTTATAATAGTACTAGATAATGTTGCCCGTGCTATGCACGGGCCCAATAATATAAATGGTATATTTTGGGGCTAATTGTCACGACCCAAATTGAGTGATAAGTGGAACCCACACTTAACCTCCTAAGTGGGCGGACCAAGGAATCTAAACCCCAACACATAACAATAATTCAACTACGAATAACAACAATAACGCCGAAGCTCCAAAACTTATTTAAGTAACCAATCAAATAAACCTCTAAAGTCTATTACATATTATCCCCAAAATCTGAAAGTCATCACATCAAGGACATCTAATCTCTAAATACTAAGTCTAAGAGTATCAAAGACAACGAAATAAATGAAATAAAGTAATTTGTGTCTGAAAACTATGGACATCAAGTCATGACCGAGGGAATCCAACACAGGCTCGAATAAATAGCTCACCCTTAAAACTGATATGTTGAGACTGGCTAGAGCTGAGGGCGAGTCAAATTCGCTGGTACACTCGCTGCACTCCATAAAAGGAAAACAAAGAAAAATACAAGTAGGGCTCAGTACGGGGTAACATGTACTGAGTAGGTATCATCGGCCAACCCAAAATAGAAACTAATATACAATGAATAATAGTATAAAGTCAACAATAGCACTTAGCAGGTGATAGGAAACAACAACATGAACAAGCGACAGTTGAAGCAAGTACGTAATCAATCACAATATCAAGCACACACACGAGGACTCGTGCCTCCACTTCACACTCGTTTGGGAAATGCGTTCATTGAGATTGAGTACATTAAGTTAATTCAATATCTGTTTCCTTTAATGTTACCGTGTCGGAACGTGACACTCCGATCCAATAATACCATGTCGGAACGTGACACTCCAATCCAAAAATACCGTGTCGGAACGTGACACTCCGATCCAAAAATATCGTGTCGGAACGTGACACTCCGATCCAATAATATTATTAATTTATCATTTATTATCACCACTTTTCAATTCATTAATAATATTACATCAAACCTTCTTTATTCAAGGCATCACTTCGATAGAGAGGTTTTCAGATTATAAATCTCACGGTCTCAGGATTTTAGACCAATCACAAGCCACACAACCAAGCCACACAATCACACAATCAAGTACATAGAGAACATCACAGTATCATTCAATGCATATCAATCGCTATTAAGAGTTTATCTATCAAATAGAATAAACCATAACCTACCTCCACAGAAGAATCGAAGTCGAGCAAACTACTTCTCCAACGATTTTCCTTTCCTCAATGCCTCGAAACATTTCCAATCTATCAAGTATACAATATTCGTAAACAAACAAGTTCATGGACATCTATCATGCTATACTTCTAGCCTAGATCCGTAAAATTCATCAAGCACAAATCTATATTCAAGTTTCTAATCTTGAGGTCAATTGGTATATCAAGTCTTCTATTTCTTATATTCAAGCTTAAGGTTAAGTCTTGGTTCCTCCAAATAAATTAATATAATGACATTCATATAATATAGTACACATAATATTTAATTATCTATACCAACATATGAATACTTGAGTCTTAATGTGATAACCATAAGAAAATTCCATACCTAAAACCAAAGGCATAACCCGCAACTTCAACACTAAAATAACGCCTAAAGCCTTGACCGAATTTCCAAATTCATTTTACAATTCTAATTAACTCTTAATTGATCACCAGAAAATCATTAATTAGTCATTAACTTCTTTAATTTCTTATTGGTCATAATGTTTCAATTTTTCAAATTGGCAATCACGGGTACCGAGAGGAATTTTTAGTTCGCCTCTTTCCAATTAACATTATAATAATCTAATTCTAACCATAACATTAAAATAATATAAATTCCCTACCCCAACCATTAACTATCCACCATTGTCCTAAATTTGGCTCTCAATGTCACTCACCAGGTAAGTAATAATCCTAACAATAACGACGTTACAGTGCAGCAACCGACCTTGGCAATAATATTATCACTATATCCATGCAATTCATCAACATTGGCAAGGAATAAAGTTCAATTGAAAATTTGCTTACCTGATGCCGCATAAAGAAATTTTCCACGTTGTTCGTCCACAGGTGAGTTTCTCTCGTCTCAAACCCTTTTTTTTTCTACAGAATATTTACTCCCTAATTATTATATAAGTTCAACCATAAAAGTGTTAAAAGTGACCCATTGTTTATTTTATTGTTCTTTTCTTTAACCACCAACTAATAAATTGTTAAAACTACCCCACTAATTTCATAATTATAATTACGAATAGTCAAAAATATCCATTTAGAATCTACCGAAAAGTATTTTATGAAATCAAAAGCTCTAGTACTCAAAACGACCAAACGGGTCGTTACATTAGATACCAATTTACCCATCGTTCGTCCTCGAACGATCAAAAGACGGCAAGGGTAAGAAAGGGTACATGTCTTAACGATTCTTCAAAATATTAGTACCCAAGCTCTCATCTCAAAACCATCAAACCAACCAATTTGGAGATCTATACCTCCTCCCTCATAGTGCCTCAAATGGGGTTATTTCAATACTCGAATGGTAACTATTGTTGTATGTGAACTCAACTAACAACAAAAGTATTCCCAATAACCACCAAAGTTAATCTTACACACGTCTGCAACCTGTTTTCAAAGACTTTGACACAATTATCGGGACAAATCTTTTCTAACATAACCATGATAAAATCCTTAATCAATATTGTTTACAATGAGACGTGAACTTGAACCAGCCACCACACACTCATAATGCACAAACCATCATAGATCTTATCAAGATTACAACCTCACAACATAATATTTCCTCGAGCTTAAGCTATAAAAGTATGATCTATTGACATCAAGTAATTATCAAGGAGAATCAAACTCATCTCATCCAAAGATGGAAATGATCAAGTACCCACCATCGAGTGATACGCCCAAGCATGTAGAATCTCTAACAACACTGTCGAAATGCTAGATTAGTAGCTATTATAGACAACCTTAAGAATGACAAAACTAGGCCCAATGGTCCTCACATTCAATCACACATAGCCAAAACATTATGATGAGATAAATCTTAAGTCTATCGAATAACTGTAAATTTTCATGGTAGCTCTCCTATAAACTCTCATAAACAAAGTTGTGCGTGTTGAATCACTAGTATACTTCAACTATCCCAAAAAACACCAATTTAGTCCCTATTATAATTGCACACATACTTGGTTTATCGAACCACCATCTATTGAAGTCAACACTCTGAATACTAACAAAACATCATAACCACATCGATCATCTACCTTGCTCCTAAACCATCATTAGTATCAAAGTATTCTTATCAAATACATGTTCAACTATGACTATCTCTCTTTCTATTTAAGCATTTCATGACAAATACGAGTCCCAAACAAGGCTAATAGCACTATTTTCAAATTTGATAGTACCTTTCCATCGAGATAAAACTATAAAATCACACCAAAAGTCAACTTCACACCACTTCCACATACCATGCTTTAGCTACCATTCTAAACCATCACATACTTCATGCCAACACTTAGGGAAATTCTTGGTCACTCAAATTATTCTGTATACTATAATCTCATAACCTCTATTCACCATCAAATGTCTATGTAACGCGTCATAACATTTTATGTAGTCCCATTAATAGAGTAATATTTATCCAACTCTAAATTCTTAATAACAATGTAGAATTATATCTCACCTTGTACATAATTCTTAAGTCATCTAGCATAATTTGAGCAATCTAACCCCACGTAAAACTCTAAATTTCCCATACCTCATTGTTTGTCACCCAAATCAAAACTCAATCTTTATAAAAGTCAGTGATAAATTCCTAGTAAGTCTGTACCGAACCAGTTCACATCTCACAATCATATCTAAACTCATAGGCAAAAATCAATACAACCTTCAACTACACCCCATGGATTTATACGAGAGGTCTTATTCCTTCACTTTTCTCAAATTCTTCCCATGGTGCAAAATTCTAAGTATCTCGGCACTTCAATATATCACACTCTTGTTTCTCTAGCTCACTTATTGATGTCATCCTTTTACCAACAACCCATGGCGTTTTACTTCACATTCTAAATCAAAACTCTGAGGGAAACCCTTCTTTAGATCCTTTAACAATCAAAAGTAACAAACTTTACTACTCCAATCATGTGTAAGTTCTTTCAAATACTTGATACTCGATGCAATCAATCATTTATTATCTTACAAATTCATACCTTGACAAAACATATCACCAGAAATGCAAACTTATAATGAAAAATTTGAATTGTAAATCCAACTGTGTAACCCAATGCCCTTATCTATCTATATTTGCTTATACTTCGAAGACTTTTATGAATTCATGTATCTTAGCTTATCATTGATCGCCTATCCATCGACCTTACCATATCCTTCACTAAAAATCCAACCATACTCATTACTAAATTCAACACTACAACAGAACTTATCATCACACTCGAGCTGAATGTCTGTACACTCATTTCTTAAGTTTATCCAATAGCTTTTAACCAATCTGATGAACCTGTGACACTATTATCATAAAAGAGCAAAACGGATAAAATTACACACCTCTGAACCTAATTCTCAATCCCATTGAAGATACCTTTTAAGTCCTTGCAACCAGAGAAAATATTCTTACTCTCATCACTTTCGGAAAGCTATGCTCATCCCACTAATTTTATTTCATTTTCATTATGACTCTAGATCCTTTAATTTCTATTCGAGCAGTGCCCCAACATCTCTCAAAAAATTTCATACAACCACGCTACTCACTAAATAGTAGAAAATGCAACCTTAGATACTCACAAGTCATTATTACCATACAAAATTTATTTAACCAACAATATGTATTCTATATTTGCATCTCAATCACAATCTATCACTTACTCGTATTATCATCATGCTCAGTAAGCCCTTGTCATCACTACGAAGTCAACCTTTTCATTGACATTACACATCAACCTTTTCATTGACATTACACATCAACCTAGTTATATCAATCAAATCCAAAGGACTAACCCAAATTTTATGCACACTTTCTAACTAAAATCTTCAATTGCATTCACCCAAGTATACTCACTGACTTTCTTTATCCATAAGTTTGTCATTCCGGTATCAATCTACTCCTTTGGAGCTTAAGATAAAATCACTAGTCCTATAACCCTCAAGATATACTTCACTACCTAATGCATTAATACCGTACCAAAGATCCACCACAAAAAACTTCCTTAAAACAATGCTTAACCCAAGCATCCGTAGTAACAAACTAGTTGGTTTCTCAAATGGGAATGCAATACTGAATCTCATTATCTGAACATGTCATACAACTGATAACTCTTTTAGTAGTTAGTATTTCCACTTGACAATCAATTTATTCATTTTCATATAACACTAGAACCACATCATACTTATCGAGAAGATCGTACCCATATAGCCCACACATTTCTACCCATTGAATAGCTGCAAAACATTACCAAATTTGTTTGGTCTTTTTCCCGAGCAATTTGCATTCTTTCTTAGATCAGGTCGATAACAAAAGTAACACACTTCATAACTCTAATCAAGTAAGTATCAGTACTATTCTAATAGTCGTATCATGACCCTCTTTGGTATGCACTTAATCTATAAAATTGTAGTAAATATCCTAACCTCAATTGGCGCAACCTAATTTCATCACTCGCTAAACAATCCATACATGTTATGAAAACTTTACTAACTGTATTTTCTAATGTAATGATGTTCATTTTCTAGTTGTCCCTTACGAAATTACTTGCATATTGTCACATATCTAGATAAAGTGCAAAATTTGACCTCACAGGCTGCAACACTTCCGTTTCTCTATATTCAGAAAACCATCTCTCCTCCTATCGCTCAAAGTTTGGGTGTACAATTGGATGAAGAAGCTAGACAATGTTGCCTTAAGTCATAGGTAGTTCCTTTACTAATCGACACTCAACATGAGACTATCACCACATTTTGCATCTCCTCGAAACTAGTATGTCACAAACTCAACACTAAGCCTCTCCACTATACTCGCTTTATGAAGCAACTCAAAACAATCAACTATGAAAGCATAAGCATCTTCATAATCAATACCCCTGAAGAATTCAACTTTATGAACTTAATTAAAAAAACATGTTGAACACTAGTCATTACAGGCCCTGTAGCCAATCGAGAAAATATACATATTTCCAAGGACACATTTTTTTTTAAATTTCTAGTATTGCTATTTCAACTTCTAATACTCTAGTACTAACCATATATGAAACAGAGTGAAGAAGTTCAGATACCAATTTGTATCACCTAGATACCAATTGGATTCAAGTAGTAGCACGATTAAAGAAGGAATGAAGTTTTCCTAAAGTCTTATAACCTCTCAAAGAAAAGTAAAGGCGTCCCCATACCGTTCCGCAAGACTCTACTATACTTGTCCCTGTGTGATGAGATCACCAAACCTAACGCTCTGATACCAAGTTTGTCACGACCCAAATTGAGTGATAAGTGGAACCCACACTTAACCTCCTAAGTGGGCGGACCAAGGAATCTAAACCCCAACACATAACAATAATTCAACTACGAATAACAACAATAACGCCGAAGCTCCAAAACTTATTTAAGTAACCAATCAAATAAACCTCTAAAGTCTATTACATATTATCCCCAAAATCTGAAAGTCATCACATCAAGGACATCTAATCTCTAAATACTAAGTCTAAGAGTATCAAAGACAACGAAATAAATGAAATAAAGTAATTTGTGTCTGAAAACTATGGACATCAAGTCATGACCGAGGGAATCCAACACAGGCTCGAATAAATAGCTCACCCTTAAAACTGATATGCTGAGACTGGCTAGAGCTGAGGGCGAGTCAAATTCGCTGGTACACTCGCTGCACTCCATAAAAGGAAAACAAAGAAAAATACAAGTAGGGCTCAGTACGGGGTAACATGTACTGAGTAGGTATCATCGGCCAACCCAAAATAGAAACTAATATACAATGAATAATAGTATAAAGTCAACAATAGCACTTAGCAGGTGATAGGAAACAACAACATGAACAAGCGACAGTTGAAGCAAGTACGTAATCAATCACAATATCAAGCACACACACGAGGACTCGTGCCTCCACTTCACACTCGTTTGGGAAATGCGTTCATTGAGATTGAGTACATTAAGTTAATTCAATATATGTTTCCTTTAATGTTACCGTGTCGGAACGTGACACTCCGATCCAATAATACCGTGTCGGAACGTGACACTCCAATCCAAAAATACCGTGTCGGAACGTGACACTCCGATCCAAAAATATCGTGTCGGAACGTGACACTCCGATCCAATAATATTATTAATTTATCATTTATTATCACCACTTTTCAATTCATTAATAATATTACATCAAACCTTCTTTATTCAAGACATCACTTCGATAGAGAGGTTTTCAGATTATAAATCTCACGGTCTCAGGATTTTAGACCAATCACAAG
This sequence comes from Solanum verrucosum, assembly GCF_900185275.1. NCBI lineage: Eukaryota > Viridiplantae > Streptophyta > Magnoliopsida > Solanales > Solanaceae > Solanum > Solanum verrucosum. Next base: position 5,462,418 of record NW_026020378.1, read on the forward strand.
CCACACAACCAAGCCACACAATCACACAATCAAGTACATAGAGAACATCACAGTATCATTCAATGCATATCAATCGCTATTAAGAGTTTATCTATCAAATAGAATAAACCATAACCTACCTCCACAGAAGAATCGAAGTCGAGCAAACTACTTCTCCAACGATTTTCCTTTCCTCAATGCCTCGAAACATTTCCAATCTATCAAGTATACAATATTCGTAAACAAACAAGTTCATGGACATCCATCATGCTATACTTCTAGCCTAGATCCGTAAAATTCATCAAGCACAAATCTATATTCAAGTTTCTAATCTTGAGGTCAATTGGTATATCAAGTCTTCTATTTCTTATATTCAAGCTTAAGGTTAAGTCTTGGTTCCTCCAAATAAATTAATATAATGACATTCATATAATATAGTACACATAATATTTAATTATCTATACCAACATATGAATACTTGAGTCTTAATGTGATAACCATAAGAAAATTCCATACCTAAAACCAAAGGCATAACCCGCAACTTCAACACTAAAATAACGCCTAAAGCCTTGACCGAATTTCCAAATTCATTTTACAATTCTAATTAACTCTTAATTGATCACCAGAAAATCATTAATTAGTCATTAACTTCTTTAATTTCTTATTGGTCATAATGTTTCAATTTTTCAAATTGGCAATCACGGGTACCGAGAGGAATTTTTAGTTCGCCTCTTTCCAATTAACATTATAATAATCTAATTCTAACCATAACATTAAAATAATATAAATTCCCTACCCCAACCATTAACTATCCACCATTGTCCTAAATTTGGCTCTCAATGTCACTCACCAGGTAAGTAATAATCCTAACAATAACGACGTTACAGTGCAGCAACCGACCTTGGCAATAATATTATCACTATATCCATGCAATTCATCAACATTGGCAAGGAATAAAGTTCAATTGAAAATTTGCTTACCTGATGCCGCATAAAGAAATTTTCCACGTTGTTCGTCCACAGGTGAGTTTCTCTCGTCTCAAACCCTTTTTTTTCTACAGAATATTTACTCCCTAATTATTATATAAGTTCAACCATAAAAGTGTTAAAAGTGACCCATTGTTTATTTTATTGTTCTTTTCTTTAACCACCAACTAATAAATTGTTAAAACTACCCCACTAATTTCATAATTATAATTACGAATAGTCAAAAATACCCATTTAGAATCTACCGAAAAGTATTTTATGAAATCAAAAGCTCTAGTACTCAAAACGACCAAACGGGTCGTTACACTAATAACCGAGTTTTTGAAGCGATTGTTTGCGTGGATAAAGGAATAAGTTTTTTTTATCACAAACCTGTACTTTCTTTGACGCTATTTAAGGCATAATAAGACTACCCACATACAATATTTTTGAAATATTTTATGTTGTCAATTATCATGATTTATAGTATGTTTACGATAGATTCACTTCAAGAATCAGTGGAATTTTTTGTATTTTTTTTCAAAACATATTTTATGTTGTCAATTATCATGATTTATTGTATTTTTACGCAATTTTTAAATATAAAAGAAATAAGACAAATAAATTAAAATGGACCCAATATATGTTATTTTTGTTGTCTCAATTTATGTGACACAAATGAAATTTGGAGGGTCATCCAAATTTTATATTTTTTTTTAAAAATGTTTGAAGTTATTAATTATTGTGATTTATAATATTTTTATGTAACTTTGAAATAATGTACATTACTGGTCACTTTGTCCTAATTTATGTGATATAGATAAGATTACAAAATTAACCCTTTTAAAATGTCTTTCAGATATTTTAAGATGTTAATTATTATTATTTATAATACTTTTTTGGTAATATTAAAATGATATGTGTTATTTTTTATGTCCCAATATATGTGAGCCTGATAGAATTATGAGAGTCAACCTATGCCATTATATAGCTTTTAAACATTTTAAATTGGTAATTATTGTCATTTTTAATGCTTTTTAAGTCATTTGTAAATAATATATGTTGCTTCCTTGATTGAGACTTTTCCATTTGTGAGTATATATATACATATCGTGCTATGCACGGGCCCAATAATATAAATGGTATGTTTTGGGGCTAATAACCGAGTTTTTGAAGCGATTGTTTGCGTGGATAAAATAATAAGTTTTTTTTTTATCACAAACCTGTACTTTCTTTGACGCTATTTAAGGCATAATATGACTACCCACATGCAACATTTTTGAAATATTTTATGTTGTCAATTATCATGATTTATAGTATTTTTACGATAGATTCACTTCAAGAATCAGTGAAATGTTTTGTATTTTATTTCAAAACATATTTTATGTTGTCAATTATCATGATTTATAGTATTTTTACGATAGATTCACTTCAAGAATCAGTGAAATGTTTTGTATTTTATTTCAAAACATATTTTATGTTGTCAATTATCATGATTTATAGTATTTTTATGCAATTTTTAAATATAAAAATAAATAAAAATAAGACAAATAAATTAAAATGTAACCAATATATGTTATTTTTGTTGTCTCAATTTATGTGACAAATGAAATTTGGAGAGTCATCCAAATTTTCATATTTTCTTTTAAAATGTTTGAAGTTATTAATTATTGTGATTTATAATATTTTTATGTAACTTTGAAATAATGTACATTACTGGTCACTTTGTCCTAATTTATGTGATATGGATAAAATTACAAAAATTAACCCTTTTAAAATGTCTTTCAGATATTTTAAGTTGTTAATTATTATTATTTATAATACTTTTTTGGTAATATTAAAATGATATGTGTCATTTTTTCTGTTCCAATATATGTCAGCCTGATAGAATTCTGAGAGTCAACCTATTTTATTATATAACTTTTAAATATTTTAAAACTTTTTAAGTCATTTGTACATGATATATGTTGCTTTCTTGATTGAGACTTTTCCATTTGTGAGATATATATATATATATATATATATATATATATATTATTTTAAAAGGGAGTTTATGCCCAAGTTGTACTATATAATAAATATAATATATAATATTCAAGAAAGTCCCAATCTTGAATATTATAAATTATAGTTGGGTATAAACTTCCTTTTAAAAGTCTCACAAGTATAATATATAATATTCAAGATTGGAAAAAGTCTCAATCTTGAATATTATATATTATACTTGAGCCTAAACTCTCTTTTGTAATATAGTAGAATATATGATGATATGATAAAACCTTTTATTGTCCATTGACTTTTCATTCACCATGGCAATTTTTGAATTGCTTACTTAAAAAAGTAAAATCACTGTTATTTCATTTAGAACCATAAAATCATTTAACTATTATTTTTTTTATCAAAAATATTAAATACAATTCAAACCAATTTTCGCGCTTGAACCGAAATTCTGAAATTGATGAATTAGCTTGGTTCGGTTTGGTCCCATTTTACCCCTATTTTTCTGATAGCTCGAAATCCCTATCAAAGTTGACTCAATTTTCGTGTTTGAACTGAAATTCTGAATTATTTTTTTCTCCTTAAATTAATATTACCTTTTATTTTACCTTATTTTGGTTGAATATAATTAGTGAGAGGATAATCATGAAACATATATAACTCAAAAAATTCTATGATGAAGTTGAAGTGTTGAACCACTGCTATATTATATAGTTTAGTCAAACAAAATTTAGCTATTATTGATTATGTCAACATCAACTCTTACATCAAATTACTAAATTAGTAACCATGAGGTTGAGTCTCTAGTATATTATATATATTCTCTTTACTTGTATACATAAATCACACCCCTTTTACACAAAATTTCAAGAATCAAAGTTCCTTAATAAGAAAAGTTGTTAACTAAGCTTGTGTTCAAAATAAAGTTGTTGGTGTTAAAAAAATGGAGGGTGGTGAAAATATTTTGAGAGTGAGTAGTGCACGTTTGAGTGGTTCAAATGTATGGAGAAATAGTGCTATGGATGTGTTTTCAAGGGAAGATTATGCTGATGAAGAGGCGTTAAGATGGGCTGCTCTTGAAAAACTTCCAACTTATCGTCGTATAAGGAGAGGCCTTCTCTTAGAAGAAGAAGAAGGACAATCTAGAGAAGTCGATATAACAAAGCTTGATTTGATTGAAAGGAGGAATCTTTTAGACAGGCTTGTCAAAATTGCTGATGAAGATAATGAGAAGTTGTTGATGAAGCTCAAACAACGCATTGATAGGTATTAAACTTTAATCTCTTTAGTTAAAAGTTAATGGACTTCAGTTGATGTTTAAGTCACTAGACCAGCGCATCTTCTGGTGTTTGGTCTCCAGAGAATGTTTTCTTTACGAAAAATGACTTTACGAGAATGTTGACTAGCTGGTTTTGATGTGCTTTTTAATATGATGCAGAGTTGGTCTGGATCTTCCTACAATTGAAGTCCGGTTTGAGCATTTAAATATAGACGCAGAAGCTCGTGTAGGTAGTAGAGCTTTACCAACAATATTCAACTTCACAGTTAACATCTTAGAGGTAATAATACATACATGCATACATTACTAGGACTTGTCTTGTACATTATTGTTATATCATATTACTACATCTTGGACTTTCGATGTATAGGATTTCTTGAATTATCTTCATATCCTTCCAAGTAGAAAGAAACCATGCCAATCCTTCATGGGGTCAGTGGAATCATCAAGCCAGGAAGGTGAGTAAAACACTTGTGTCAAAAGGGTCATTTTTAGACCAATCAAGAAAGTCCTGTTTATTCGTTCATTTCAATCTTGTTATGCAGAATGACACTGCTTTTAGGACCACCAAGTTCGGGAAAAACAACGCTGCTGTTAGCTTTAGCTGGGAAACTTGATAAAGATCTCAAAGTAAGAAACATGATTAGACATATACTTTTATTTGGCAGTCGATAAATTTATTTGTTTTCAGGTTTCAGGGAGAGTTACATATAATGGGCATGGGATGGATGAGTTTGTACCACAAAGAACATCTGCTTATATAAGCCAAAATGATCTTCATATTGGAGAAATGACAGTCAGGGAAACACTGGCATTTTCTGCTAGATGTCAAGGAGTTGGAACCAAATATGGTCAGTGAGACAAACATGTTGCATTTCCGATCTTCTTTGGGCATCGCGTACTTTTTTAATTAGTTTTTATATTATGAATATGCAGAAATTTTGGCAGAGTTGTCTAGGAGAGAAAAGGAAGCAAATATTAAACCAGACCCTGATATTGATATCTTCATGAAGGTGAAGACATAATAAAAGAAAGATTCAGATTTTCATGTTGCCTTTTCTTTGTATTAGTTATGATAAGAAGTTGGTATTATTTAACAGTCAGCGTGGAATGAAGGACAAGAGGCTAATGTTATAACAGATTATACTCTCAGGTAATTAATGGCTATACATTACAGAACCAATCCAGAAAACTAGATACAATGCAACAATTCACTACTCTCTGTGTTATTTTCAGATATTGGGACTTGAAATTTGTGCTGATACCCTAGTTGGAGACGAAATGATTCAGGAATTTCCGGGGGGCAGAGAAGAGACTAACAACAGGTTTGGTTAAACAGAAACCTTGTATGTTGTAAAAACCAAAAGCATATACAAAGAGTTGGGAAAAAAGTATCATGCTTAATTAAGGCTAGCTGCTAAACTTGTTGATAACTTGTAATACAGGGGAGATGATGGTTGGACCAGCAAGAGCACTTTTTATGGATGAGATATCGACTGGTTTAGACAGTTCAACAACCTATCAGATTGTCAATTCAATTAGGCAGTCAATCCACATTCTTCAAGGAACTGCTGTATATCACTTCTGCAGCCTGCACCAGAAACTTATGACTTGTTTGATGATATTATTCTTCTATCAGATGGGAAAATCGTGTACCAAGGTCCCGGGAAAATGTACTTGAGTTCTTCGAGTACATGGGCTTCAAATGCCCCGAGAGAAAGGAGTTGCTGATTTCTTACAAGAAGTAAACACCTTGTGAATTATCTCTTTCCTGTCGTGGAGCATTTCTTGTTTCTAATTATGTTCATTTACTGTGTGTTAATAAAAGGTGACATCAAGAAAGGATCAAGAGCAATACTGGTCACGTCGTGATGAACCTTATAGGTTTATCACAGCGTGCGAATTTTCTGATGTATTCCAATCGTTTGATGTTGGACGGAAGCTTGGTGATGAGCTTGCTGTACCCTTTGACAAATCCAAGAGCCACCCTGCTGCTCTAACCACCAAGAGGTATGGTATTAGCAAGAAAGAACTCTTGAAAGCCTGCACAGCTAGAGAATACCTTCTTATGAAGAGGAATTCGTTTGTCTATATATTCAAGATGGTACAGGTAAGTAGCAGGTCAAAAAATAAACAAGTCACTCTTTCAATTTCCTCAATGCTTATGTAGAAGTAAAAAAACTGTAAATTTATTTATTTATCATTTCAGCTAACATTGATGGCGTCTATAGCAAGACACTCTTCCTACGAACTGAGATGCACAGAGATACAACAATAGATGGTGCAATATACTTAGGTGCACTGTTCTACGCAGTATCACGATTATGTCAATGGTTTCTCAGAGCTTGCCCTCAGTATTATGAAGCTTCCTTCCTTCTACAAACAACGTATTTTCTTTTCTTTCCTGCTTGGGCATATGCTCTGCCTACTTGGATCCTCAAAATTCCGATCACACTCGTAGAAATTGCTATTTGGGTGTGTATGACTTATTATGTTATTGGATTTGAGGCAGACGTTGGGAGGTAGAAGTTTAATCCTTTCTAAGCATGGAACTTCTTGTTTAGTTAAACCTCATGGAGATTATTTTTTTTATTTGCAGGTTCTTCAAACAGTTATTTCTGCTCATATGTCTTAGCCAGATGGCTCGGTCTGTTTCGATTCTTAGCAGCTCTTGGAAGGAATATCATTGTTGCAAATACATTTGGATCATGTGCACTACTCATAGTTCTTGTAATGGTGGATTCCATTCTGTCAAGAGGTAAAATTGCAGAATATTTTGTAAAACCACAAGGGCAATGCTCATTTATCTGTTCTTCGCTTTTGTTCGCTTCATCTAACAAGGAAGCTATTGTCAATCAGATGATGTGAAACAATGGTTGATATGGGGTTACTGGATTTCCCCTATGATGTATGCGCAGAATGCTATAGCTGTGAACGAATTTCTAGGGAAGAGTTGGGCACATGTAAGCTAAAGCTTCTGTTGTTTTGGAAGGACAGGCTGTTAAGGTAGCATTTGAGAGTTTATTCTTGAATTTGTTTTATAGGTTCCTCCTAACTCCACGGGCACGGATACATTAGGAGTGTCATTTTTGAAATCACGTGGAATCTTTCCAGAAGCAAGATGTATTGGATTGGAGCAGGAGCTCTTTTTGGATATGTTTTGCTCTTCAATTTCCTGTTCACAGTGGCCTTAGCTTATCTCAACCGTAAGAATCTGCCTACTATTATGCAATCTAATCTCATTTCCATCTATAGCATGATCCTAACATATCAACAAGGTGGGTAATTTTGGTGCAGCATTTAGTAAACCTCAGGCAATTCTTTCTGAAGAAATTGTGGCCGAGAGGAATGCAAGCAAAAGGGGTGAGGTTATTGAACTATCTCCGATAGGAAAGAGTTCTTCAGGTAATTTCTTCCCTTTGAGCTTCAGTTTCAATTTACGATTTTGCAAGAAGTACTATGGTATCAAGGCTAAATATGCAGAAAGAGGAAATGAATGTTCCAGTAAGTGCATCTTCCAGGTCTCTGTCTACAAGAGTAGGCAACATAACTGAGGGTGATTTAAACAAGAGAAAGGGAATGATTCTTCCTTTTGAGCCCCTTTCAATTACTTTTGATGATATAAGATATGCAGTAGATATGCCACAGGTACATTTAAGATTTTTGTCTTATGGAAATTAACTGGCCTATAGATGTCTGAGTTAAATTCTCAAGTCTATGCTGTAACTTCAGGAAATGAAAACTCAAGGTTTTATCGAGGACCGACTTGAACTCTTGAAAGGGGTAAGTGGTGCTTTTAGACCAGGAGTTTTGACAGCTCTAATGGGTGTTAGTGGAGCTGGAAAGACCACACTTATGGATGTCTTAGCTGGTAGGAAAACCGGTGGATACGTTGAAGGAACCATCAGTATATCAGGATACCCAAAGCAGCAAGAAACGTTTGCTCGGATATCAGGATACTGTGAGCAAACTGACATTCATTCACCTCATGTTACAGTATACGAATCATTACTGTATTCTGCTTGGCTTCGACTGCCTCGTGAAGTTGACACCGAAACCCGAAAGGTAAATGAGTCTGGAATATGGCTACTAGGATTGCTAGTGGAACTTGAAAGTGGATATTGTTATGCCGTAATTTTCCTAACCTTTAGAAAAATCACTTTTGAAATGTTCCAAGTATAAAACATCTTAAGAAAAATACTTAGAAAGAGTCGCCACTTAATTTTTTAAAAAACTAAGAAAACTTATAATTTTCAAAGATTTAAACAGAAAAAATCATTTAAAAATATCAAAGGGGGTTCGGGGTTCAATTTAACACTTCGAGAAGGTTTAAGCATT